>NW_023254266.1:1628-3234 GCF_002007445.2 Ailuropoda melanoleuca | reverse complement strand
GTGCATTGGGGGTATCTAAGCTCAGAAGAGTCTGACCGTCTTGAGGATTCTCATGGCTTTGAGGGAAGAATTATTGGGTTGGAGTTCCAGGTGAGGGGTAGCCCCCTTCTGATCCAGAAACTGGATTCTAGGTAGCTTGTGAGCAAATCCTTCCCACTTAACANCCCACTTAACTTTGTCCACTGTGTGACACCACTAATATGAGTATGCATTGAAAATATTTTAAGTATGAATATTGATAGAAGCACATTTTCACAGCAAATTTAACTGTAGTTCAACCTCCCCAATTTATAGATGAGCAGAAATGACTTGGTTAATGCCTTATTGTTAATATCATATCCAGGAAGGGGACAAATCTCTTTGCCCCATTTCTTTCCGCTTTGGTGGCAGGCAGGCTCCAAGATGTCGTCCGATGATCCCTGTCTCCTGCTATTCATACGCTGGTGTGGTGCACTCCTACATTATTCCAGGATTGGTCTGTTTGACCAATAATCACAAGCTACTAATAAGGAAGTCCAAGGTTTTTTTGTTTAGAAGAACTCTGACAATCCCTGATATCACTATGTGTGTTTTATAAGTTTCTAAGACACTTTGGCAGATAATCATTAATTTGCTAATTTGGCCAATGAAATTACCTTTGGATCCTAAGTTTCAGATGTCTTACTGACATGACATTTTCTGAAGATAATGACCTAGTCCATAACTTCCTAATAGATGGTTTTCATACCACAAGTTCCCAAAGGGACAGTCACTTCTAGGATAGGGATGAGCGGAGGTAAAGGATACAGAAAAATGTGGGAAGCAGTTAGCCAATCAGTTTTCCACGACACACACACACACGCACACACACACAAACACACACACACACACACAGACATACAACCCCAGATACTTTTTAAAATTTCTATCTTTGGGACTATCCTATGTTTGAAAGTTAAGGTACTGCTTAAGATGTTCACTGACACTCTAAGTTCTAAACCAATTTTCTAAAGTGTTAGAATCAAATTGTTCATTCAGATTGATAACATATGGCAATTTAGGTGACTCGTTATTTCCTCAGGAAGGTACTATGGAGGACGAGATCCCTAAGATGTTAGTAAAATTCTGTAAGAAAAGAAGTTGAGGGAGAGAAAAAGGGAGGGGAGAGGTACAGCAAGCAAGCTGGAATAGTTAAATAAATAAATAAGTAAGTAAATAAGTAAATGAATAAATAGATTCACTGGACAAGTAATGTTGGGACAAGTTGATCCATAAATGGGCTTTTGGAGCAGAAATTCTCAGTGCCTTTTATGTCCCAAAATGTCTAGTGATTCTCCAAGGAGAGACTGGAACGGTGTCCTCTGTGTTAACCTTCCTGTTTTCCTCGTACTTAAACATTCCAGTGAGGAACAAGAACACTATAGAAACTCTAGCCCATCTTTGCAAATAACGTTTTATTGGAATACGGCCACATTCACTCATTGTATTGTATCCTCTATGGCTGCTTTCATGCCACATGGCAGAGTTGAGTAGTTGTGAAAGAGTATGGCCCGCAAAGCCTAAAATATTTACTCCATGGTCCACTACAGAAAAATTTGCTAACCCTGGGGTTGAACCATTTGGGAAA
>NW_023254266.1:0-1609 GCF_002007445.2 Ailuropoda melanoleuca | reverse complement strand
TTTTTTTTTTTTTAAAGACCTAAAGGAGGAAAAATCCTGAAACTTTTTTTGTAATTCAGAGGTATAATGTCTTCCCCTCCGGTAGATATGATTCACAGGATACTATATGCTTTCTACAGACTTTTACTTGTATCATGGTAAGAGCTGAATAGTTTTTCTGCTAATAATGTGAATTAGTTAATGTATTGCTGTGTAACAAATTACCCCCAAATTTAGGAGCTTAACAGCAGAACTTGACTATCTTGCACAGTTTCTGAGGGTTGGGAATAAGTGAACAGGTTGGCTGGCACTTCTTGGTCTGGGTCTCTCTTAAAGTTGCGCTCAAGCTGTTAGCCAGGGTTGCAATCTCTGAAGACTTGACTGGGGCTGAAGGATCAACTTCCAAGTTCACTTATGTGGCTTTTTGCAAGAGGCTTCAATTTCTCACCATGTGGGACTCTTCATAAGGTGGCTTATGACATGGTTTCTCTAGTGACATGGCTTGCATCTACAGAATCCAAAAGTGATAAACCATGCCCAAGATTATAAGCTAACCTAAAAAGTGACATATCCTATTTCTACTATATTCTATTGGTCAAACATACCAACACTGGTACATTGTGGAGGGGACTACAAAGCGGAATGAATATCAGGAAGGAGGCCTTTGGAGGCCATCTTGGAGGCTGGAGACCATATTCTGGTTACTTAAAGCAGCATCTGTTGGTGAAAAAACCACTTATGCCCTGACTCCTTGCCCCTGGTCTAGGATACTCAAAGCCTAGGCCAGGAAATTGGGCCTAAAATCAGCTCTACCCATTTGGACCCGTGTTAGCTAATAGAGCAGCTTTTTGTAAATGAGGATAAGGTACGTTCCATAAGATAGTTTACTTCCACTTTTTGAAAAATGATCCTAATGTACCAATTTTATCACAGCAAGAAGCTTTACTATGTCTGCTGGAAACGTGTTGTAACACACCAACATATGATTTTGTGTGTGTGTTGTGAATGGCTCCTCCATGCAGCACGCGCCTGCCCAGCCTGCATGTGTGGTGGAAGGAGCAACACTTCTTGCAGGAGAGTTGTGTATGTGTTAATCTCCCTCACTGGACTGGAAAGTCTTTGAGGGTAAGAACTGAGTTTCCTCCTTCCTTCCTTCATTTACTCATTCAACTAATATATACTAAGACACTGCTATGCATGACAGTACAGGGATGGTTAAAACTCATGGTTACAACAAAATACATACATGAACAAGAGAATTTCAGATAATGGTAGGAGCTGTGAAGAATTTACAAGAGGTTAAAGAATAAGGAGTGACAGGGGCGAGCTTGCATGTGGTTCTTTGGGGAAGGGTGGGAGGGCAAGGAGAGAAGAAAGCCCCTCTGAGGAGAATCTCACCCATCTCCGCAACCCTCGTTGCTTTGCAGAGTGCTTTGAACATACTAGGTGTGCAACAAAATGCTTACAAAGTTCAAGTGCAGTGAGGGGCCAGAGAACAAGCAGAGAAAAATCCTGGAAACGCCATTTTGATTTCAGTAAGTATATGTGCTATTTTAACTGGTCGACAGATGGAGTCTCTATTACTCTACATCTGCTTTTTGTAAGCACAACTCAAAGACTTGGTTAGGTT
>NW_023254265.1:0-2655 GCF_002007445.2 Ailuropoda melanoleuca | reverse complement strand
CCTGTGGCCTGAGTCTGTGGGCGCTGTACCCCGTCCCTGGTGGTGAAGACTCCTGCACATGTGAGGTCCCCGGGGGCAGAAGAGGGGGCTGTGGGTGCAGGGGAGGCTCTGACCTGCAAGGCAGGGGTCAGATAATTGGAACTTCTCCAGGGTAGAAGCCGGTCTCGCCAACTGCTTTCACCTGCTCCAGGTGGGGCCCAGATCCTCTGCTGCCCGGCTTCCCCTGCCCCTGAGTGTCGGGGCTGCCCCCTCTTCCTTTTCCTCCCTCTGCAGAGCTCTTGCCATGAAAATCCCAGCTGGTGGTGCCCACATTATGCTTTGTTTGCCTGAGCTGTTTTAGGTAATCGGTCTAATCCCTAATACGTAGGATTATCAGTACCTGGGAGAATCCCGTGCTGGGCCACACGCCCAGAATGCGAAAGAGGCTGCCATGAAGGGATTTCCTCTTGGCCTGTTTGGAAGGAGTGGGGGTGTCAAGAGGGCCATTCCCCAGCATTTAGGACAGTGGCCTGCAGGGAGGTACTGGGAGCCCTGTGGGTTTACAGATACTGACGTTCAGGCATTTCTGGNCTGTGGGTTTACAGATACTGACGTTCAGGCATTTCTGGATCGTAGGCCAGACTGTGCCCCCAGAATGTCATAATCATTGCCATGAAATAAAGCATCTTTTTTTTTTTTTAAAGATTTTATTTATTTATCTGACAGAGAGAGAGTGCAAGCAGGGGGAGCAGGAGCGGGAGCAGCAGACTCCCTGCTGAGCAAGGAGCCTGACCTGGGGCTTGATCCCAGGACCCTGGAATCATAACCCGAGCAGAAGGCAGATGCTTAACTGACTGAGCCACCCAGGTGCCCCTGAAATAAAGCATCTTTTCAAAGCTACAATGGGCCTATGGATTTTTACTCAGTGGATTTCAAACTCCCCCCCCCACACACAGAAAGGACTACACTCAGACACAGTCTAGCATGGGACCTTATGCGGTGAAAACGGCTCAGTGTGCAGATGCTTGGATTTTCATGGGGGCCGGGGCCTTGCCTCTTCTGCCCTCCCTTGCTGACCCCCTGGGTTGCCTCACGGAATCCACGAGGCTGGGCCCCCAGGAACAGAAAACTATGGGCTTAACCCCCCTGCTCCCTCTCATTTCTCACATGAGGGCTTTGCTCAGAGAGGCTGGATGACTGGCCAGGGCCACACAGCCTGTTCCTGGCAAAGCGGGGCTAGAATGCCGGCTTCCTACCCTTCAGCCTGGAGCTCTTCAGCCTGCCCCCATTCCTCTAGGAAGAGAGAAGGACTCCTGTTTTTGTGCTCAGCTGAGGGCTGCTGCGTGTGGGACTGCTGGGTCTGTTTCAAGGACAAGAGGGTGCAGGAGAGGTGGGGACCTGCCACTGGAGATGGGGTGAGGGTTGGAGTTCCCGGTAGGTGGAAGGGATAACTCAGGAACAGAGCCCGTCAGTACAGACTCCGGGAAGTGAGTTTCTGATGGTGACCAGGGAAATGTGAGGACGGAGTGGGACTCCCAGTGAGACCCAGGGAAAGGACAGATGGGGGTTTCCAGTCCTTCCTTCCCCCACAGCCCTGGGGAAGCTGAGCATCCAAGAAATAGCCTCTGGCACAAGGCTCTGGGCAGAGAATACAGGCAGGGGACTTCTAGGGATGGGGCTTACTCCGGCCCCTGCTGTGCTCCCCCACACCAGGCCCCCCAGGGAGGGGGAGGCAGGTCCCTGTCAGAGCCCCACCCCGAAGGTGCCTCAGGCCCTGCAGGACTCAGGATGGCCTGTATCTCCTCCTTGGGCCACATCTGCATCAGGCACCTCGGTGCTTAGAAGGAAGGCTTCATGGCCTGTCAGCTTGGCCACGTTCATTTCTGATTTGATGCATTTGCTCCACGAAGGCTGATTTATGGCTCCAAGCTGGTTCTTGGCTGAGAAAGGAGCCGTGTGTCTCTGTCCTTGATTTAACCACCCTCTCAAGGCACAGGGACCTTGCAGAAGGGTCTCTGGGGTCCACGTGGTACCCCGGAGTGGGGCAGATTGAGTCTTTGTGATGATTGTAAACCTTTCATGGGCACTTTGCAGTAGTCCATAATCCTTCCACACACATGATCCCCTTTGCTCCTCATGGTCTCCCTGGGAGGATGTCAGGACAGGTACTCACCTCTTTTTGGTGTCGGACAGCTGGGCTGAAATTCTGACTGTGTCTTCCCGGACCAGCTCCTTAGACCCTCCGTGGTGACGAGTGTGTTCCTAGCTGTGTCACACAGTTCCTGTAGTCATGCTCAATGGTGGTAGCTGTCGTTATACTGATTCGTAATGCTACCTGTTCTAGCTCCTGTGCGTGCCTGGAACTGACTTCCCATTTGCTGCAGCTCTCCTTTTTCCCTCCCTCTTTCCTTCCTTCCTACAAGGCTCCTGTCTCTCCCCGAGATGGAGCAGGGCCTTCTGCGGAGCTCACAGCATTACACTGTTGAGGACACAGCAGTGAACCAAAGAAGGGTCAAGTCTTTCCCTCATGGAGCTTACAGACACTAAAGAGGACTGAAGTTGGCAGGCTAGTGGTATAAACGCTCTGAGGAGGTATAGAGCAAGGAGGGGGGTGGTCGGGGGGGTGGGTGTCATTTTCAACAGGGCGGGCGGGGAAGCTCTCAGTAATAAGGTGAC
>NW_023254264.1:0-8776 GCF_002007445.2 Ailuropoda melanoleuca | reverse complement strand
GACCCCATGCAAATTTGGCTGTCTTTTCTTTGAACCACTCTCTCAGTGCATCTGTGAAACACCTCTGTGTGTCTCTCCATCCCTGTTCTGAGGTTGGAGTCATGCTCTCTCTGTTCACAGTGGAATGGGGGATAGCGTGCTGCCTGAGCAGCCCGCAGGTCCCACTTGAGATCAGTCTACCTCCCTCTGAACACGTTTCTGCCCTCCACCAACCGTGAGCCCTCACACTAGTACGCTCCGCTTCAGACTGTCACGTATAAAATGGAGGTGATAATTACAATGGCTATTGTAAGGTTGAAGAATGAATGAACCTATCTGTCAAGTTTTCAGCATGTATTAACCCCTCCATAGATATTAGCTATTATTATTAATTTTCACTGCTGCCGTTCTTATTACTCATCCTGCACACCCCATCTTGGAGTTTCTTCTACTCAAAAGCGAGCAGACTTTCTTTTAATTTCTTATCCTTTTTCTCCTACTTTTGGCAACCTATGGAAACACCAGGAGTAAGAGGGTAAAGGGGTACAATGTATATACACTGTCCCTGGGAGGGGGCGGGGCCAAGGATTGTGTACCAGTATTTCCTGTCTACTACTAACTAGTGTCCGGGAGCTGGAGGACATTCATCATCATTCATGGAGTCTGTAAAATACCTTTATTTTCAGATGTCTTCCATACCTCACTCTTTCTTGAGTATATAGTGCAGAAATCATCAAAGAGACAAGCTAGATGAAAACAGCATGCATAATGGTGTCATCGGAGGGTAGGCTGGCAGGAACTGGCCTTCCGCAGGACAGATGTCACTCCTTCCCCTTTACATGTGAGGATTGCAGGCTTGGAGAGAGACACTGAGCCAAGTACCTACATTCAAATTCCAGTTGTACGTTTGCTAGTTTCATGACTTTAACTTTCTCAGCCTCAGCAAATATGGCTAAAATGAAAAGTTTTTTGCAGTGACAACTCTTGTCTCTTTTATCTCCAGATTACACCATGAATGAACTTTTAAAGCAGTTCCCTGTGTTGATATTTAGAATTCTCCAACTTGGGTGATGTGTTTTGAACATAATTTCACACAACTTTTACACGCGTATCGTAATTCTACAGTCTGAAGGTTTATTTTTTCTAAAAAAAATTTTATTTATTTAATTTGAGAGAGAGAGCATGAGTGGGGGAGCAGAAGAGGGGTAGGTAGAGAAAGAATCCCAGGCAGACTCCATGTTGAGCTCTGACCCCAATACAGGGCATGATCCCAGGATCATGACCTGAGCCGAAACCAAAAGTCAGATGCTCAACTGACTCAGCCACCCAGGCACCTCTACAGTCTGAAGGTTTTTAAAAAATTTATTTTGTTTGTTTTTAACCTGTAAATAGGACAGTCAGGGCCCTGTCTTAATGAATCATTGTGTTCTCCACTGTAGAGAAGCTGCTACTAAATCCATTCTCTCTGCCTCACCATTGCTTTTGAAAATTCCCCTTTCCCCAGCCAGTCTTCTCATCTATGTGTGTGTAAACACAGATACTGAACTAGACTCTTAGGTTTCTAGTGAGGGCTATTTGGGGTTGGATGTATGCTACAGTAACCAGACAGACCCAGGAAGGAGCACGTTGCTTTAAAGTTCTCAAATCTGGTCTATGGAAAATGGTAACTCGAAGCACGGCTTTGGAGAGTGAATTTAGAGAGAAATGTTATCCCAAGGAATGGGAAGTGGTGGTCACACTTCTGGGAGATTGTCGGTGACAATCTCCACGTGGTCATTCTCTTTATCCTTTGGGGTAGGGGCTCAATGCCCCAGTTTTGCAGTTACTTGTCATTTTCTTCAGTGCTCTCCAGGGATTGTAAAAAGATTGATTAATGTACTTTTCAGTTCAACTGACTCTGGAGAAAATAAATGAATAAATACTTCAGTAAACAATTTCCCATGGAGTAGTGATAAAGGCAGAGGTAGCAGAGACTGAGTGTCACTAAGCCCCACAGCACACTGAGGACGTTGTCCTAATGTCTCTTTGTGCTTCTTCTGTGGTCTTACTCCTTTGCTTGCTCATGAACTCTTTCTCTAGCACTTCACTTGGATGAGATAGAAGCAAATTATAGCATTGTTCTGAGATCTTCTTTTCCTTCTCTGGAAGTTACTATCTTTAAAGAATAATAGAGGATTAGAAAGTTAGAGATACTGATTTTTTGTGCTTGCTTTCTTTTTCTTGAGGTGCCAGGAGAGAGGTTCAATGGCAGTGTGAGGTTAGGGCAGAGTAATGGTGATGGACCCGACAGGAGAAGAAACTAGGGATGAGTGAGCTGTGAACTCTTTAAAACAACTGGAACAGTAGCAGCAACCAGTCAGACTGGATGCGGCCACGTTGCTGGAGCAGGGAGCCCACCATGCCACTCATTAGCTCTGTAGTGGAAAAGTGTCAGGTATCTAGGATGTGAGCCAGGCCTTTCTGGGCAGCCAGGGGACAGCTAGGGTGTTTGAGTCAGTCAGCAGCTATTTACCAACTAATACAAACATGTCTTAATAATTTACGAACTGCTTTGAATATCTGCCAAAAGGCTGCAGGAAGAATAAGATTGAGGTCCCAATCTGGTGGAAACTGTGGTCAAATGTGGACGTTGAACATCGTTTTATGGGGAATTATAGATCTGCTTTATTCAACCTTTTATTAGTCAAATATAAGTACATATCAAGACACTTGCCTTGTAGAACTAAAATTCTTGCAAGTATCAAGTTTTTGCTATAAATAATAAGAATTCAACTTATGAAGATGCAAGTAATTTAGAGATTTTTGAAATACCTAGCATATTAAATATGATTATTGGGGGGGCGCCTGGGTAACGCAGTCGTTAAGCGTCTGCCTTCGGCTCAGGGCGTGATCCCAGCGTTGCGGGATCGAGTCCCACATCAGGCTCCTCGGCTGGGAGCCTGCTTCTTCCTCTCCCTCTCCTCTGCTCTGTTCCCTCTCTCGCTGGCTGTCTCTATCTCTGTCAAATAAATAAATTAAAAAATAAAAATTAAAAAAAAATAAAATAAAATAAATATGATTATTGGTCGCATGCATTCTTGTTTTTTGTAGTCACTGTATTTGTTACTAAAGGTAACCTAGTAATTACAAAAATAGATTGTAAGAAGTAGACTATTCAATAAAAAGCCTATTTAATATAAATAAAATTAAGTTTCCACCTAATGAATCCTATATCTCTTTTTTTGTGTGTAACCTAAGTTTTTTTAAGAGGGAGGTGGACCCACAGAAGACAAACATTTTGCTTTACTAATAAGTAAAACAAGGGGACATAAACCATAAGCATAGACTTTCTGAGAGTTTATAAGAAAGCTGTCTCTCTCTGACAGCTTAGTGAATTATTCATTAATGCTCTAATGGTCATCACCTTAACAAGTTGAAATGTAGGTGTCTGGCAAAACCTGACTTATTTTTGTGTGTAAACTAATTTCTAAGAGTTGTATGTAAAATATATCTTTTCCCTTTTGTCCTGCTGGAGAGCAGCTAGCTAATAAAACTTTAATAGATCAGTTCCCACTTCTAGGCGTTTACAAGCTGCTATACAATTACACCTTTGACATATTTTGATCTATGCCTCCTCCCTAGAAAGCTATACAGATTTTATCTTAGTTATCTCGCTCTGTCCTTTGTAGGTCCTCCGTCCCTAGTAAACGCGAGGAGACTTGCATTCAGGAGCCTTTAGCTTTACAACTTCTCAAAAGAGGATTAAAAAGAGAAATAACAGTGCCTTCCATCCCACGTGCCCTCCTTGAATTGGGCCACCGCCATCACCACCATCACCATCAAGAAGTAGAGTTGTGTCCCCGTCCACTGAACCTAGGGAGACCTTTATCACTGCTTTGACCAGTGGATAAAGTGGAAGTGACTTCCAAGGTCAGATCCTGACAATGGCATGCCCTGCCACCTGGTTCTTTTGACATGCTAGGAATTCAGCCACCATCTTGTGAAGAAGCCTCAAAGCAGCCTCAGGAGGAGCCGGTGTGGACAGGAACCTAACCCCCTGCCCTCAGCCCCTGCCATGCTCACAGCTGGCAGCCACCAACCCACTTGCCCACCCTGTGAGTGGGCGCTTTGAACGCAGATCCCTCACCCTGCAGTGGAGCTGCTCCGTCTGATGCTACGGCAGAGACGAGCCAGCCCCTAGGAGCCCTGTCCAAACTGCAGACCCGTGAACAAAATATGGATTGTGAGTGATTATAACTGCATATTAAAGTGGAGTTTAATAATAACTAGTTTTAACTTTACTAATTATGTTATCAATATATACTCATTTGTAGTCTATATTCTATATTTATTTTATATATAATTTATATTATATAATCATTTCTTATGTAACATTAATACAATTAATGCTTATACTATATCATAATTGATAGTCAATTATAACTTAATCATAACTAAAGACTTCACTCTTTACCAGCTCCGTATTTTGGGGAAATTCTTGACCTCCCTTGGCCTTGGTTTCTTCGATCAGGTTCCTACTAGTACTTATCTCTTACTGTTGTGAGAAATAACTGGAATTAACATATAGAAAAGGAGATATATTAAGACTCAGTAGCTATTTGCTGTGATGGTAACGATGATGCTGATGAAGGTAGTTCTTGATAATGCTGATGACCGGACAAAAACATCAAGAGATCACCTTTCTGTGGGCTAAGTGCTTACTGTATTATATTCAATGATGTATTTATGGGCCTGTTTATGTGAATAGACTAAAACTTACTGAATTCAGGAAATCGGTCTCATTTATTTTTGTACGTCAAGCACAGCTGTGCTTGTTGGATTGCTGAAGAACTAGACATTCGAGTGAAAAAGATAAATTCTATTTTGGACCTTCTGGGGTTTAGGATGTGAGGGGGATATCCCTAAAATTTATATAGAAGTCCCTGAAAATAGGAGCTTTGTGCTTATGAGAAAAGCAGAGATTTGGGTGATAATTCAAAACACAATTGGAGAGAATCTCCATAGTATATGGCTGATAAGAATACGAGGCTGAATGCAGTACTCACTTCCGGCACAATGCTACTGTGCCCAATGCTGAAAATACTACTTCTGATGGGGGAGACAGGGAGAGTTCACAGAGATGGCACCAGACAAGCTTCTCCTGTAAATCTTGAGGTCGTTGGAAATGACTATTAATCATATGCAAATTTATTTTCCAAAGAAAAGGATTAAATTGGCTCTCCCTAAGTTAGTATTCAGAGAAAAATGAAAGGTGAAGCTACACATTTTCAGTTTAAGAGTAGTTGATAGTTGACTATGGAAGCACAGTTCTGTACAATGAAGTGGGACCTCTAACTATTTACCTCAATATTTTCTGGAATTTGGGTTGATTATCATGAATATCAGAAGTTCTCATGAACATATAAATGTTTAAGCACCAAATAGCAATGTAAATGAAGTCCTTGCATTTTTAAAACTGCAACAGCAGCTCTATTTTGTCCATGCTTTAATTATTTTTGTTTTTGTCATTTGCAATTTAATGCTTGTGATATTCTTTCCTCTAAGGTTTAGGGTAAAAGTGACTCTACATCTTTGTTCTCTATTCTCTTTCTCAACCCACTGCAGTCTGGCTTTTGCCCAGAGGATTCTGCTTCAAGTATAATCACTAGTAACCTCCTATTTATAGTTCCAATAGGTACCTTATTATGGAAAGGACTAGATGCTTACAGAGACTAGAACGCTTCGCATATTGATACTTCTAGAGCTTGAAAGATGGATCCTCTTATGAACAAAAAAAATGAGAATTATGTCAACCACTTTTTTTTTTAAGATTTATTTTTATAGAGAGAGCAAGCGCCAGAGCACAAGGGTGGGTTGGGCAGAGGGAGAAAGAGAGAGAATCTCAAGCAGACTCCCCGCTGAGCACAGAGCCCAACACGGGCTCGATATCATGACCATGAGTTCATGACCTGAGCTGAAACCAAGAGTTGGACACTTAGCCGACTGACCACCCAGGTGCCCCTGTACCCCTGTATGATGCTTTTAGCATCAGCCCTGAGTCTTGGCAAAGTGCTTTTGACATAGGGGTAGTTCAACACATAATTTCTGATTAATTGAACCAGGAATCAAGTATCAAGCAAGCTCTTCTCAGTTTCAGCTCTGTCTGTGATACTGAAGTTGTGACATTGGGCGACTCATGCAACCTTCTTCAAATTAGGAGTTTTTTAAAAAATCTTTTGAACTACGTGCTCTTGAGGGCCCTGTAAGCTATATATTGTGAGGTGACGTTTTGGAAAATGTGAAAAAAAATCAGCTTTGTATGAATTTTAAGCAATAGAGAAGACGAGGAGGAGCAGGACTTTATTTCAAAAGAAGTGATTTCAAATAAATATACTGGATAAACAGATGAAGGACTAGGTCTCCACCTTATACTGCATAAAGTATCTCTGGCCCAGAAAACACTTACTACATTGTCTAAACCAGGCATTATAAAGATACGGAATTTTTCACTTTAGTCCCAATACAAGTTCTTCAGAATCTAGATAGTATTTTACTTTCTTCCTTCCAGGTACTAACCAGATCTGACCCTGCTTATTAGCTTCTGAGATCAGACGAGATGGGTTATGTTCAGGGTGGTATGGCCATAGACTATATTTTTCTTTCTTTCTTTATTTCAAGAGAGGTAAGTGGAGGAGAGAGAGAACGAGAATCCTAAGCAGGCTACATGCCCACCACAGAGCCTGATGAGGGGCTTGATCTCAGGGCCCTGAGATTAAGACCTGAGCCAAAATCAAGAGTCTGGCGCTTAACTGACTGAGCCACCCAGGCACCCCTGTATTTTACTTTCTTGATTTAACTAATCCATCTAATGAAAATGTTCAGGGTGTTGGTAAATATATTTGATTGATATTTTGAGAAATATCCTTTTGTCTTATCCACTCTCTCTGGATATGTTGTAACAAGAATGTTTCGTTTTTACTATTGAGCAATTACATATGCTATTATGGTCTTGAAAATATTTAGAATAAATTCCATCAATGGGAATACCTAGTTATATGCTTTTTTCCCTTTATACAAAGAGGAAATTAACTTAGAATTTCCATCCAACATCATTCATGCTTTTGACTCTGGTAAAAATCTGTGTATAAAATACTAGCGAATGTTTTTCCCCAAGGTACAGGCAGAGTTGGTTTCCATGTGATCCGGTTAGCTGGTTTCCAGCCAGCAACTCACAAGCTTCTGGGATCATGTGACACCATCCATGCCTGTTTACATAGAAATGTTGATACTATAGGTAGCAGATAGAAACACTTTTTAAGAGTGCCATGCTGTCCTGAGCTTTCTATACTTAAGTTATTATAGTGTCCATAAGAATAACATTATGCATTTTTTACATGTGTTAGACTAANCAAGCAGGGGGAGTGGGAGAGGGAGAAGCAGGCTCATAGCAGAGGAGCCTGATGTGGGGCTTGATCCCATAACTCTGGGATCATGCCCTGAGCCGAAGGCAGACGCTTAACCGCTGTGCCACCCAGGAGCCCCTCTTATCATATACTTATAAGATGGAAGTTTATTTATGGTTAAAGTTTCTTGAAAACTTTGTTCAAAAATAGCTTTAAAAAATTATTTGGATACCACACTAAACACACAGTAGGGATTTCAAAAGCAGTAAGGCTAATAATAAACTTAAGAGCTGTGTACTTAGTTAATAGGTTCCCACTGAGTAGAAAATTAAAATTTCCAACTTGCAATGTAGTTTAACTCTCTGACTGAGTGTAAGGAGGAATGGGAATTCAGACCCTGGGTATTATTTATGCTCAGTTCAAGTCCACTAGTCCAGGTACTGCTGTTTAATAATGTCCAAGAGCATTCTTTTTTTTTTTTTAAGATTTATTTTATTTATATGAGAGAGAGAGAGAGAGAGCGTGGGCGGTGGTGAGGGGCAGAGGCAAAGGTAATCTTAAGAAGACTACATGCTGAGCATGGACCCCGATGCGGGATTTGATTTCACGACCCTGAGATCAGGACCTGAGCCGAAACCAAGGGTTGGACACTTAGCTGACTGCACTACCCAGGCACCCCCAAAAGCGTTCTTAAATACAAACTGTATATTAATGTTCACTTCAACAGACAGTTAATTTGATATTGAATATGTGGGGATATTTACATACATGACAGTTAAAGTTGCCAAAAATATTTGTATAGTTTGTATTTTTATTCCATTTCCTTCTTCCTAGGGAAAACCCCCTTTTTTTTCCCCCGAGTAGATAAAATAATACCTTTCTCAGGGTTCTTCCGGTCGTCTTTTGTAATCATCTTTGTATTAAAGCATTTGACATTTTTCAGTATTTGATTTTTCATGTCTGTCTGGACTGGGACACTCACTTCCTTATGTCACAGATTTTCATTTTAATGGAGACAAAATTCTTAGTGCATCTACTTATAATTTTTTGAAATTCAGGTATCAGGACCTGGACTCTCCATGTATTTCTGTTGCTTTCATGTATCATTACTGGTTTGTCAGTTCACAAGAAGGAAGTTACATCATTACCTTTAGAATTAATCTCGTTGGAATTCATGTAGATGTTTGGGTTTTCTCCACATTAAACCATCAACTGTTGGGCAAAAGGGAAGAGGAAGAAAGCAGCCCAAGAAACAGGCAGACAGTGGACCTGTAGCCTGTCTCCTCTCTAATTAACCTTCCTTTTAGCCTCCTGCCCTCCCTACCGCCACGCCCCCTCATGCTAGACCCCATGCAAATTTGGCTGTCTTTTCTTTGAACCACTCTCTCAGTGCATCTGTGAAACACCTCTGTGTG
>NW_023254263.1:0-9490 GCF_002007445.2 Ailuropoda melanoleuca | reverse complement strand
GGCGGGCTCCCCTGCATCCTCTTGAAATAACCTTGCACAGTCTGGAAGGCTGGGGTGTGCTAGTAAGTGTTCAACTCCAGCTCTCCAGAAAGCAAAGAAACAAAGAAACAAATACCTCCCAATTGTAGCATTTGCCAATTTCCACCGTGTAAATACTCCTGCTGGGGCTGATGTGGCCCTACCAACACGTGTCACTGAACAGGGGGCTGGAAGGGGATGTGCACGATCGGCTCTTGTGAGCTGGCTCCAGCATCCCGCTGTTAGAAGGTCATGCTCGTTTCTCTCCTTAAATCATGTAATTTTCCTCTTCTGTCATTGTGTCATTCTCTAATGAGTTTCACAAAAAAAAACTTGCTCCTTCTACTAGTTTTCATCCTTGAAAGCTCAGGCCAAAGGTTATCTTCTTTGTGAAGCCTTCCTGATGTCCCTGCCCATTCCCAGAACATGGAACTGAGCACTTCTCTGTTGGCCCAACACTTTACGCACGCCTGTGTCGCGGATGGTGTGAAACAGCGAATACGTGACTAGCCTATTTCCCACTAAGGTTGTCAGACCTGTGGGGAGGGGAGAGGGTTGCTCTTTGTCCATCTCTGGAAACCCATACCCAGCATGCAAGAAGTATTCAATAGCAGCTTGTTGGGGGAAGGAAGGAATACACAAGCAGAGAAAGGACGAATGGCTTCTGAGTCTTCTTTTCATGTGTCATTACCATCTGCAGCCCAGTTTTTGCCCCCTGCTCCCAATCAGCCAGGAGGCTAAGAGCAGGATTGCCAATAACACTGTATAAACATTACCTTACAAAATTCTTTTCTTTTTAACTTGACCTTCACACCAGCTCTTTTAGCACAAAGTGAAGTCAGTCTCAGGGAGGCGGGTGTGGGAGAAGCAAGAGTGGAGAGAGAGGAGAAAAAGAACTGGAAAGCGGGGACTGGTGCCAGCTAGGAGTGTCTTCCATTAGAAGTGCTTTGAGTCACACACAGTGAATTAATATCCACAGGGATTAGCCCTGGAATTTCTGAATCCTGAGGAGAGGAGCGTCTGGTAGAGGGCGGTCAGCAGCGACCAGGCACAGGTCTTTAGCGGGCGCTGCTGGGCGTCTCAGGAAGTGCTTTACGGATCGATCCCTCCCCACCGCCCTGTGAGCTGCAGAGAGGACTGACCTTCTCTGAGCAAGATGCACCAACAAGCGGAGGCCCAGGCTACACAGAAAGGGGAAGTGAAGGATGGAGCAGGGCCATCGATTGTCCCTTTATAGGCATCCGGCAGTTGGTGAGCTCACCCCCAATCGTCACTCGCCAGCAGGGTCATAAAGTGAGAAGGCTCTTTACTCTTCCCCTGACAAAGGCGGGAGGGGTCTGATGTGTGCTCTCTGGGGTGAAATGCAGTCCAGAACACATCGCTCGAAGCACATGACATAAATAACAACATTAAAATCACTAGCACCATTACCACATGACATAACAACAATTAATAATGTGGGGAAACAGGGTGCAGGACTGAAAGCACGCCTCCCTGACACGCTTTCAAGTTCACTGGAGAAATCTGAGCCCCTAGGAGTAATCCAATTTATCTGGTATCCAGCCTTCCAAGGCATGATCCTTAAATATGTCAGCATCTAAGGAGGGAGAGAAAATTATCTGCACAGAAGTGAAAGTCGTGGTTCAGCAACATATCTAATGAAAGTCAATGGGAAATATGTATAGACTCATGTGGACCAGATACACGGCCAGCTGGCTGGGACTCCTGAGGGGTTGGTGAGAGGGGAGAGGTGTGTCCCGACAGGGACGGTCCCAGCGGCCCCCACAGAGATGCCATGAGGGCGGAGCTCTTTAAGAGAGAAACCAGAGCACGAAAATGGTGGCCTAATGGGGCAAGCTTTCAAATGTGACTTCCAATTTCACAGATGGCTTTGTGACCCCTCAGTGCATTAAGAGACGCAGTGAATGGAAGGATAGTGACTTTCTCCCTAAAGATAATGTACAAAATGGCTGTCTGTAAGACTTTGCCTAAGCATATCTTATCGAGTTAAAATGTTACAGGAAGAGGCAACTCCATGGCTCTCCAAATATTGACATGAATAAAGCACTTCTAAACGTTGGGACTAAAAAGAAGACGACAGCATATGAGTAAAGAGAGCTTGAGCAATGGCTAGCAAGAATTGGAGAAGAAGAAAAGACAAAGAATGTTGTAGAAGAAAATAAAACTAGGGAAGAGCACACAAAGCAAACACAGTTTTCAGAAGATTCAAAACAGGCAGCGGAGGAGGCATAAAGAGATGACTTATAAAGGGAAGGTATTTCGGGATATTTTACTCCTTCACATTAAAAAGGCCAAATTGCCTTTGCCAAATTGACTCAACTACTGATCCATTAAGGAAAGATGAAAATTCTAGGTCAGTCTTTAGGTAGGATCTCCTGAGAGCATCTCGGGCAGCTAGTCCTCCGCTGGGCTGAGTTTCTATTCCAGTGCAGTAAGATGGATGAGACCACGCGTGTTTCTCGGAAGTGAAATCTGTCTTGGGTTACCGTCCATATCATAGATCTTTTGTAGGAAATACAGTTAGGGGTGGGTTTTCTTCTGGAAACAGTGGTCCCTCTTCAATTCATCATGATCTGTCTCCAAATGTGTGTGTGTAGGGAAAGGGGAACTGAGAGTCTGGGAAGAAATCTTGATCCAGAGCCATGGAGATATTATCAGTGAGTGAGACACTATGTCCAGCTTCTAAAAATTTCTGTTTCTTTAGGTCTTTTCAGCTGTGTAGCCTAGATCTCTCTCTATCCGCATTTGGTAGTCCATTTCCAAAGCTATGTCTGAATCTTCAAAACCATAGCTGACTTCTCTGCAACACCAGTCAAGCGTGGCCACCACGATCAAGGTCCCCAGAAGACCCCTACACACACACTGTAGATGATTCAGACACATCTTCTGGAGAGAAAGATGTTAGAAGCTCCTTTTCCAATGGGATGACTTTTTATGCTGAAAGAGAACACTTAGGACGGTGGGAAGAAGATGTTTGGACACCAAGAGAATAGAAACGAGGGGAGGGGAGAGCCATACCTGCTCCGATGACCTCTTCAATTTTCACAAAAGATACATCAATCTCCTTGGCAAACTCCCGGACAGCTTCGTTGGGGTCCTCATAAGTGAAGGGGTCAATGTAGATCTTCATCCCTGGGGAGCCTTATTAGAGGAGATAAGCAGGGTTAACATCCCAAAGAGGACACAGTGGTCAGTAACTCCTGGCTGCTGTCCCCAGCAGTAAGGCTATGGCCGTGCGGGTCCCCCCTACACACCAGACTGCCTCTCTGTGCCTGGCTGGGCCTTCCCATCTCCCTTCCCTCTGGGCCACACTGGCTTGGTTCTCTGTCCTCTACTTCTCCTCCATATTTTCTTCTCTTTTTGAGCTCTTGATGAAATGTGGAGCAGCTTACTTATAAGTGACAGATCGGGACCAGTTCCCACACTGAGCGCTCACAGAAGGCAAAGAAACTGATTGATGCCAACCAAATGCATTAGCAGAAAAGCGGTGGTAAAATGGTAGGGTAGATATCAATATTTATCAACTTGACAACTTTTCTGAGTGGAGGCCACCGTTAAGGTTATAACTGAAGGCTGTGGCCAAGGCTGCAAGAGGGATGAGGATGGATTAAAAAGAGAGAGAGAAGGAGAAATTGCTATTAGAAAAACCTCAAGTTAGAAGTGTCAAGACAGAATACCAGAAGAGACAACGTGAAGAGAAAAGCTTAGAAAATACTGATAGAGAAAAGCACAAAGTCTACAGAGAAAAAAATGAGGTGGAATAAAAGAAAAATGGTAATGAACGCCTATGCCCTCAGACACACTGAAGTATGAAAAACGAATAAAATGGTGAATGAGAAATACAAAAAGGAATATAGACTTTGTCACTGATGTTTACAGTGGCAAGATAAATAGGTGTGTATGGGGACAAAATAGAGAATTGTCACTGCAGAAAAAATACATTCAAAACGTGGAGGAGAGGGGACAAAAAAGGAAATGGAACCCAAGAAACAAATGGATTCCCTCACAATGTAATTTTCAACCTGTCTGATGTGTCATCAAGCAAAGGATAGACACTGTTTTCTTGGTGGTGGTGTGGTGGGCACAAGAGGACTTTGAAAGGGAAACCACATGGTCTAGCATGGCATCCTTGTGAAGGGGAGGCATTGTGCCTGCCCGCTGTTGCTGTCTGGTCAGTGGGAGAGTCAGATCAGCAGGGTGGGCAGGTCTGGAAAGGCACAGGTGCTAAGCGCCCATGGTCGGGACCCAAGTCTGAGGCAGTTCCTCAGGTTCTCTGAGGACCATCCCCGCCCCGTGCCTCATCTCGCTGACTCCCAGCCGTATATGCAGGGGTCAGTTCTGACATTTTTCATCCAAAAAACTCTGAGGACTCTACAGCTTCAAGTCATCATTTGGGCAAGGATTCAAAGTGCTAGAGCACAGTCCAGGGGAGAAGGAACATACAGCAAGGAAGTGAAGGGGGATTTTTTTTTTTTTAATTAAGAGAGAGCCAGGTGCCATGCCCAGAAGAACAACTCTTTCTGAAAGATGGTTGATTCCCAGTCATTAAATAAAATCACTCCTAGCATGCTAGACTGCTTGCTTTAGGGTGGTCGACACCATACTAGAATGCTCCTTCGAAACCTGGGAATGACAACATTGACTTTGGCATCTGCCAACTGAGATTTGGACAAAGCAAAAAGAGAGATCCTCACCTCTATGTAGAATGTTCTAATCCCTGGGGAATGTAGGGGCAGGGGGGAGAAAGAGAGATAGAGAGAGAAAGAGAGAGGCAGGTGTTTTAGTTTGCTAACAGTGGACTAAAAGGAAAGTAGGCATGGGGTTCATCGCTTTCTCCTTTGGTATGAAGAACGAGAGCAAGAACCATTGAAACCAGACTGAAAGTGTCTAATGAAGCCAGACCAGCATTTCTAGGCAGCCATACTTTGGTTTCCACCAGAAGCAACCCTTGGGACAAGGTTCTGAGAGCCAAGTGGCTTATCTGAAAGACAGTCCCACAGCAGTAGGGGCAGGTGAGTGGGGAAGTAAGATCGGGCAAGGCAGTCAGCCTAGAAGGCGTGTTCTCAAGCCACTTCACACCGTGGGTAGCCGAAGCAGGCTTAGCCCCCAGGGAAGCTCTGGGAGTTGGTGTGGGTGACCACATGCTTCACAGTTGGCCCACCCTGGATGAGGGAACTGTGCTATGACCACCCATGTTCCTATTAGCCTTCAGTGGGGGCTGATCAGCCCGCCGCGTAGATGAGCAGGGAGCCTCCGTGGCCAGAGAGAGCTTTTTGGGGAAGAAACACAGATGAGGCAGGTGGAAGTTGGCCAATGTGAGTTGAAGGGGTGAGGGCAGGAAGTGAGGCAACCATAGACCCATTCAAAATGCCAAGCAGACAGCAGGTCGGTGTCACAACCTGTGACTTTTCCTGAATTCTGTGCTGTGAGGAGATGAGAGGAGGCTGAGACCCAAATGCTGGGGCCAACAGGTGAGGACAGAATCCCAAAGCCTCTTACTAGCCTGGCATAATGCCATAAAACCACATCCATCTCTTAGAACAGGACTCTCCCCACCGGTGGCGAAGCTAGCACCTCCCTCCCACGGTGACTAGGATATTACAGAACATATTGTAAGTGACATGCCCAGCACAGCACCTGATGGACACGGGGAGGGCTCGCACACTGAAGTACTCATGGTGATTATCAGTAAATGGTTCTAGGAAGTGTTTGGGGAGGTAGGAAGAGGAAGCAAGGTGGGGTGGCCAGTGGGGGATGTCAGCCACTTAGAGTTATATTAGTTACTTTAAAAATAACTACCTTGTTATTTTAGATCAAGGGCTTTTAAACGATGTATGCTAAGCTGTCCTACAGGAACTCTTCCACAAAGACTAATTAAAGAATCTAGAATGTGCAGTAATGAATGGTTTGCAAGTACAGACACATATAAGGATGAAGGAGAAAGGATTCTGAGTTAATGAGCTTTACAGATATTAGCCCCCAACCGTTCCAGGAAGGACCTACTCCCAGAGGGCCACAGCTCATCTGATGGGGCTGGCATCCTTCCAGGCCAGCAATAGGCGACCAAGTGCCCCAAGGTGGGAGCAAGTTCACACTTCGATGATGGGTGCCGTTTACTCACACGGAAAGGTTTGCTACCTTGCTGGCTTGTAGGAATGGGGATGGGGGGGCACGCGAGCGATGTCACAGCTGATCTGGGGCCAGGGGTTCTGACTGTAAGTAAAGTCCTTCACAAGCGGCTGAGGGGGCTGCACGGAGGAGCTAGGAGGAGAGACGCAATGTGCCCGTGAAGTTCTGCATCTGTGCGATAGTAGGAATCAGGACTTGTTTGCCCTGAAATTGAAGATGCCATTGTCACATTGAGGATGGGAAACTGGTCAAAAGTCTACCAAATGGTTCAGACTCGGTGCTTTTCCTCTGATGAGGGTCTGAGAGGGCTGCCCTAGCAGAGGGTCCTGGCCTAGCTCCTCCGGCTGGGGGCAGGGACCCAGCGATCGAAATCGGGAGTGATTTGACCGAGCCCGTGCCCATCACGGCGCCCCTGCATCTGTCTCTTCCTGGAATAATACAGCTCTCCAGACCTCTCTCCTGCTCTACCACTAGGCTTTCTCAAGTACCAGAAGATGATGAGAAAAAAAAAATGCCTTTAGCTAGGCGGAACAGGTCATTTGTCTTTTGGCTCATTTTGTGTTTCTGCATAAATCCTGCATCAGCCTGTTCCTGCTCCCACTTGCCAGTGAGCAGTTTTTAATTATCAGGAAAATGGTATTTAGTGCAATGAATCACCAGACAGTGAACAAGGAATTCAAGTCAGCTGCAGAGTCAGGCACAGCCAAACATTTGGAGACGGGGCTCAGAAATTGTTCTCAGATTACGAGTGTTGGGGAAATATTATCAGTGGCAGTAATAATAATATCAGATGCAATATAGCTCACAATATCAGGCATTTTATAATGCTCTGTACGGTGTTTCACATTATTGTTGTTGTTAATACTATATATTTATACCATCTTATAGTTACCGATTTTTTCCTTAACATATGTTACACACCTTTGGCACAAAACTAGTACCTATGGGTCTAAAATTCTGATTGCTAGTGTCTTGAGACAGAGGAAAAAATCTTCAATTTTATGATCTTCTGAGTCACTAATTTCTATTAAAGAACGAATCTGCAGGTATGTTTGTTCTTTGACCTCAAAACCCATTTATGCTATGGCTAGGGGGTGCAGCCTGGACTGCCTCAAGCTTTAAAAGATCAGAGTCCCAGGAAATTAGCCAAATCTTATCCATCAACCCATGCTTTAGGCATAGAAGTCTGGGGAGAAATGACTTAACCACCACTATCTGGAACCTTCTTGTGTGGCCCAGAGTGCTCCTGGAGGGAGAAGAAACTCCTAGCTGTTGTTAGAGACCCTAATTGACTGCATCAGGGGGCTCTCAAAAGTGAAGTGGTTGGGACAAATTTTGGGGATGCTGGCAGATGTGTGGGGTGTATCTAAAAAGTCAGTCAGACCTATTGCAAGTACCAGGGTCTCAGGGCTGAGCAGAAGCAGGTTGGGAAAGGGCCAGTTCTAAATGGTGGGTGACACAGGAGAATTGAGAGCTGAAGGAGAAGACGAAGTGCTCCTCTTCTGTCCTGTCATGTACTCGGAAAGCACAAAATCAGTGCCACAGACATCGTGGGGGTCCATGCAGAGCACAACAGCCTGGGAGGCTTCAGGGGTGCCAGGAAGAGCCTGCGGGCCTCCTGCTGGCTGAGGAGTCCTAGAAGCCCACAGCACAGCTCCGGAGACGCAATGACTTCACTTGTTCTCGGTCACCGATATCTTGTGTCCCAGTAGGTTTGACGGAGCCATGGGAAGAGGGCAGTGTGCTTCCTGGGGCCCCATTCTGGATCCAAGGCAGACTTTGTCATCTTTGTGACTCACCTAAATTTGGTCCAGATATCTAAGCCCAAGGGGGAAGCTGTTTAGGGATCGGCACATAAAATACAGTCCCCGGGAGGGACCTCATCCAATGCTCTTCCTCAGTACAGTGATCACCCCTCATTTGTCTCAACGTTGATAGGACACTGTTCTAGGGACTATGGGAGCTATAGCAAAAGCAAAGTTCAGGAGGTTCTTCTGACGACGAAGACCTGAAATACCTGGAGAAGAGTGCTGGAGAGNGTGAGAAAGAACCCAAGAGGGGAGCCCCAAGGGAGGCAGCGAGCCCTGTGGAAACGCAGGGGCTCTGAGGGGGATCTTCCACCCTCCTTGTATTTGGAGGTTTCACCACATTCTAAAGTTTGTTCTTAAAACCAAGTAATTGCCTCATACATGTGTCCAGGAGAAGGAAAGTAGGCCACAGGCTACTTGCTATTGAGGAAGGTACTTCAGGAAAAAGGGTGGAACATCTCCCTGTTTCTTGGCTTCAATGACCAGCACAGGCAGGTCTGTCCAGACAAGGCCCACTGGTTCTGGGCCCTCGAAGTCCTGCTGGGAAGCCAAAGGCAACAGCCATGGAGGTCCTCATTAAATTTCCTTGACATTTAATGAGCACCCACTGAAAACTCTGCCAGCTTTTGCCCCTGGGGGCCTTTGCTCCCCTCCTCGTCGGCCTTCATTTACACACGAGCAGTTACTAATGCTCCTATTACCCCCAGAAGAGGCAGCCAAAATATCCAGTCTGTCTCCTCCTCCAACGGGTCCACCTGCCCTTCACCCCCGTGCCCAAGGTGATTCCCAGTGGGCTCACTGCTGTTCCTCCACAGTTCTGGAAGTCATCTACCACCCAGAGTCGGGAAGGCTGGGTGTGTGATCTGGGAGCGAGAGGGCTTTCTGGATCTAATCTAGTCCAATCTGCCACCTAGAGCCGCAGTCAGCCCCACAACATCCTTTCCCGATAGCTCTCCAGCCAGCGCTTGAATGCTTCCAGGAGCAGAGAGCTGACTACCTCAGAAAGCAGCCCGGCTCTGGGTTGGAAGCTCCAGCTGTGGTGGGTGTTCTCTACTGAACCAAGTGTCTGCCTACTCTGATCCTTCCCTTGATGGGTCCCTTCAACCTCATGAAGCACGGCAACATCTCCTTTCCTTTGCCATACAGGTGTCCTGCTTGATCCCTGCCCGTGTTTCTCCAACCGAATGGGGGTTTCCAAGTCTCTAAGGTAAGAGGTCAGGACTTGTCACTTTCCACCAGCAGCCTGCTTTGCCAAAATGTTCTTCTTAAAATGGGGTCCCCAGAACCAAGAACCTCACTGTAGATGTGTTCTTACTAGCACAGAGGACAGCGTGTCTGGACATCACCTCCTCTGATCTGGGGGACCACAAAGACAGACCTGAGTTTAAAACCTTGTTTTGCAAATCACTAATTCCAAGATTTTGGACAGGTCACCTGTTCTCTCTGAGGCTGGGTTTTTTTTTTTTTTTCACATGTAAAATCTACCTCATGGGACAGTTATGAGGCTTAATTGA
>NW_023254262.1:0-8621 GCF_002007445.2 Ailuropoda melanoleuca | reverse complement strand
ACACACACACACACAGCTGCTTATGAATGGAATGATATGAGACAACTGAAGCAGTACATTAAAGCAGTTTTCTTGAAATTGAGGGAAAAATTTCACTTCTAGAATGACTATGGCTATGTAGGTCAGCATTTCTTCCTTCTCTGCTGGAACTCATCCAAAACCAAAAGAAAACAACGAAAACAAGACCTGAAAACTCCATGTGCATGTGTAAAGGAGATAGATATAATCTGCAGCCTCCAAAATACGTCTAAGGGTCACCCAAAACAAAGTCTCATAAAAACAAGTGAAGAAGCATGGAGAGTGGCAAGAAGGTGCAGGCACAGCAGATCTCAGAAAATGCGAGCAAAATACACTCCCTAGGGGAGAGGGACTTATGTGGAAAAGTAAGAGTACAGCCTTTGTTTGCAAAAAATGAGTACAGAAACTCACTTTGGAGCGGCAAGGCCTTGAGGGATATAGAAAGAAGGAATAAGAAACTGAATTATGTGGCAACAGATGAAGAGCTTTTTAAATTTAGAGATAATGATAGAAGGAGAAGATGAGAAAAACAAATCCATCCTACAAATAACAAAACCAAAGCAAAAACTACAGCAAATATGTGAATTTGGGTCACAAGAAATCTCTGTCCCAGAAAGTACAAAAGATACAGGTAACAAAAGAAGCGGCGGGGGTGGGGGTGGAGGAGGAGAACGGTGGGTAGAAGGTAAGAGGTAAATATCTTGATTGCTGAATCTGTAATGACAGAAAGTCAAGGGTTATTATTTAGAGCTGACAAATACGTAACAGAATGCAAGCGCATATAACAGTAAATGTAAACACGAGGAAGACCAGGGGAAAAAAGAGGGAAATGAAGAGGGAAGGAGCTAATTTTATCCTTCTGATCAAGAAACAGTAAANATATAACAGTAAATGTAAACACGAGGAAGACCAGGGGAAAAAAGAGGGAAATGAAGAGGGAAGGAGCTAATTTTATCCTTCTGATCAAGAAACAGTAAAGCTTATCAACAGGTGCACTGAAAATCCTCAGGTGTGCTGAGATAGTGATCCCCTAGCTCAGCTGGAGAGCTGGAGGCAGAAGAAGACCCCCCCACCCCACACAGAACAGAACTGTCCCATCTAGGGGTCTCATCCATTAACCCGAAGGTGGCACACACCATCATCTTCTAGGTGTGCCGTGATGTGAACTCAGTTGGGAAGCACTGAATTATGGAAATGAGGATATTATATAAGGTTATAAAGATAATCATCAGGATAAAACCAAAGTTTTCTATATATTAAAAGAACTAACCCCACATACACACAGCAAAGCAGAGCAGTGAACAATTTGATCTATATAAATAATGCAACAAAATAACAGAAGTAACACCAAGAACATCTATCACACCAATAATGTAAATGAACTTTACTCACTTATTTTAAAAAATATCTTCAGATCACAAAACAAAAGCTAACTCCAGGCTCTGTCAGGAAGCACTCTTGAAAGGGATTCAAGAAGTTGAAAACAAAAGAACAGTAAAGGTGTACTAGGCAAATGCAAACAAAGAACACCGGACTTGATCTCGTCATCAGACAAGGTAGAAGTCAGGCTGCAAAGCATTAAACATGGCAAACGGGCATGTTCACAATGGGTTCAACTCACAATGAGGATCAAATATATTTAATAACAAGGTAGTAGTATCCATAAATATTCAGAAATACACTAGAAGAGTTTAATTCAAGTTTCTCAATTTATGACATATTAAGATAAAAAAAAACCCAATAAGAAAAACAACCCAAGACCTAATTAACATAATTAATAAGGTAGATATAAGTAATCTGTATCAAACTCTGCACCTTGAAAGTCAACTACACCTTATTTTCAAGTATCCCTGGAATATCTTCAGATATGTAAATATATTTTCATCCACAAAGAAAATCTCAAAAATATCCAAGTAAAAAATGTATAGAAAACATCCTCTGACCATTATGCAATAAACCAGAAATTTTTTCTAAATTGGAAAATAAAAAGTCATTTCCATCTGAAAATGTTTAAGCTCTGTTAATCAACTCTCAAGTCGAAAAAGAAATAAAGACAAAGGGGAGAATTTTTAAGAAAACAATGATAACGAAAATATTTTATTTCCAAACCTACAGCAATCAGAGCAAACAGAGCTCCAAGGAGAACTGACAAGCTTGTATATGTTAATAAAAAGGATGAAAAATAAATGGATTAAGAATCTGACTCAAATTATGAGAAAAAAGAATAACAAAATAAACCAAAGGAAACTAGAAGCAGTTAAAGACTAAAGAGTTTGGGGGGTGCCTGGGTGGCTCAGTCCTTAAGCGTCTGCCTTCAGCTCAGGTCATGATTCCAGGGCCCTGGGATCAAGCCCTGCCTCAGGCTCCCTGCTCAGCAGGAAGCCTGCTTCTCCCTCTCCCACTCCCCCTGCTTGTGTTCCCTCTCTCGCTATCTCTCTCTCTGCCAAATAAATAAATAAAATCTTNCCTGCTTCTCCCTCTCCCACTCCCCCTGCTTGTGTTCCCTCTCTCGCTATCTCTCTCTCTGCCAAATAAATATATAAAATCTTTAAAAAAAAAGATTAAGGAGTTTAGAATCAATAAAAAAGAGTAATAAACTTTTTGCTGATTTTTAAAAGAAAAATGCTTTTTAAAATTAAATACATTGTGGGGCACCTGGGTGGCTCAGTCGGTTAAGCAATCCAACTCCTGATTTGACTCAGGTCATGATCTCAGGGATGTGGGATTGACCCCTGCATCAGCACATGCTGAACATGGAACATCCTTAAGATTCTCTCTCCCCCCTCCTGCCCCTTCCTCCCCAATCACCACTGCGCATTCACGCATTCTCTCTAAAATTAGCTATCAGACCTAATCAAGATAAAAATTACAGTTGCAAGAATAAGATATAAAATGGAAAGAATACCAAAACAAGGGAAATTAGAAGAATCTTAAAGATTCTTTTGAAAATGAATTTTAAAATATGTCTGGATTAAATGACTAATTTTTAGGAAAATGTAATTTACCAAAATGTATCCAATAAGAGATGGAAAATCTAAAGTAACTGATCTCTATAAAAGAAAAAGTAAAAGCTGTTAGAGCACTGCCTACTCAACCCTCATCATAACACACACAGGAAAGCACCAGGTCCATAAGCTTCCAGGGTATCTCAGCCAAACTTTAAAAAAGAAATCCATTCCAATACCAGTTTAAGTTATTTTAAATCATAGAAAAGTTTCAAATATTTTTTATGTGTGTACAAAAATGTCAAACCTATCAATGATTTCACAAACACAAAATCAATGGTATATCAATCTCACATATGAATATCAATGGCCAGAAAACTTCAGGGCAATATTAATAGAACATTAAAAGAATAATAACTGGATACCTAGTGGGTTTTATTTAAGAAATGCAAGGATAGTTCAATATAGGAAATCCACTAATAAAACTCATTATATTAATACAGTGGTAATGGATTTATAATTCATTATACTAATAGTTCTATAGAGAAAATTCATAGTCAACGAAATTTAAACACTTTAAATTAAAAATCTCAAATTAAAATGTATCAATAACATGGTAAAATATACCTATTTCAGCCTAAAAGAAAGTACCGCGCTTAAAATGAAAAAACACTAAAGCATTAATTTGCAATCTTTCTGCACAAATAATCACTTGGAAAGCTTTAAAAAATACTGGTACCTAGGTCCTGCCAGCCAGAGATTTTAATTAATCAGTCTTGGGTGAGGTGTGGATGTTGGGATTTTTAAAAGCTCCCTAGTGATTCTAATGTGCAGTCAAGATTAAGAGCCACAGCACTAAAGTCATTCTCTTTATATTCAGAAACAGAGTCACAGATGCCCTCTATTAGCACCATTATTTAATATTATACTCCAGGTACAACTGGGCAAATAACATTGTATTGGAGGTCAGTACAGTTATAAAGGAGATAATTATAAAATTTGGAAAGAAGTTAAACATATTATTTTTAGATTATATGGTTTTCTGGAAGGAAAAATCCAAGAATCTTGTTTTAGATTAAAACATTACTGCAAACAAGAAAATTCTTTAAGACAAGAATAATATATGGCCATCTAAAACCTTTACAGAACACAGCAGCCAGTCACAAGATGTAAATGAAAGAAAATACTAATAGCAACAAAAATGTAAATATCTAGCAATAAGCTTAAACAGAAAAGTACAAGACCCATATGAAGAGAACTTGAAAACAAAGGATATGAAAAAGGACTTAACAATTTGAAAGTCACGTTTTTTGACAGGAGAAGGAAGGGAAGAATGAAGGGGGGGTGAACAGAAGGGGGAATGAACCATGAGAGACTGTGGACTCTGGGAAACAAACTGAGGGCTTCAGAGGGGAGGGGCCTGGGGGATTGGGATAGGCCGGTGGTGGGTATTAAGGAGGGCACATATTGCATGGTGCACTGGGTGTTATATGCAAGTAATGAATCATGGAACATTGCATCAAGAACTGGGGATGTACTGTATGGTGACTAATATAACAAAATAAATATTATTTAAAAATTTGAGGAATATTCAACATTGTAAAGATATTTGTTCTCTCTAATATCATTTACNAACATTGCATCAAGAACTGGGGATGTACTGTATGGTGACTAATATAACAAAATAAATATTATTTAAAAAATTTGAGGAATATTCAACATTGTAAAGATATTTGTTCTCTCTAATATCATTTATAAATTTAATCTCATCTCAACAAATATACCAGTTTTTTTTTTTTTAACTAGGCCAGTAGACTCTAAAATTCACATGGGAAAATAATTAAGATTAGCCAGGAAAATTCTGAACACAAAGAGCAATGGAAGGTGTGCTAACCTTATTAAAACATATAATAAAGCCTCAAGGATTAAAACCATATAGTGCATACATAAGCTGACTAATCTATGGAACTGAAGAGAGACTCCAGAAAGAGACCCAAATACACACAGAAATTTATTATCAATAAAGGTGGCATTTCAGTGGAGCAAAAATGCATTATTTAATAAATGGTATTTGACTAACTGGAAAAAAATTAAGTTTTATTTATACCCCTGCATTGTATATTATGATAAATTCCAAATGTATCAATGATTTAAATGTAAAAAAAATGAAATCATAAAGGTACTAGAAGAAAACATGGGAGAATTTATTATCTTGGATTAAGGATGACTTTCTCATTCTCAAAATCCAGAAGCCAAAAAGAGAGGGAAAGATAAAAATTTACTGCACAAAGTTGAACACTTTGGAATGTTTCTTAAATTTTTCTATATGTTTAAGAAATTTCCTTATGTCACCTATCCATTTTTCTACTGGAATATTCATTTTTTTTCTAACTGACCAATAAACACTTTCAAATATTAAAAATTTACTGCACAAAATCAAAAAATTTCTGCATTGAAAATCATAAAGCCAAAAGACAAAGGACAAATAGGAAAAGTATCTTACCACAATATTTGTAACAGAGCTAAACTCTTAATACATGCACTCCTAGAAATCAGTGAGAAAAAGACCATTAACAGAAAATGGGTAAAGGATAAGGACAGTCAGTTCCCAGAAAAGAGCCAAAGGACTTAACAATATGAAAAAAAGAAAGCTTATTTCTACTCATAATTAGAAATATACAAGTGAAAACCATAAGAGAATTCTGACCTAAAGGAAATGAAATTTTATAAGAGGAAGATACAAAGATAAACAGAGGGGCACCTGGGTGGCTCAGTCGATTAAGCAACTGCCTTCGGCTCAGGTCAAGATTTCAGCATCCTGGAATTAAGCCCCACATCAGGCTCCCTGCTCAATGGGGAGCCTCCTTCTCCCTCTCCCTCTGCCTGCCTGCTTGTGCTCTCTCACTGTCAAATAAATAAAATCTTTAAAAAAAAAAAAGATATACAGACTTAGAAAGATTCTAAAGATAATTGTGTGTTAATTGTGAAAGTTTAAATATTCTTATTTCTGTAAATTTTTACTTTTGTACCTACTTATTCTTCCTTTTCTTGCATAGAATTTTCCCTTTGGGGTGATTTTGAATCAACCATGAAAAAGAGNAGAAAGACGGATACAAGAAGAGAGAAGAGTCTTAATATTACCGTGTAACAGTTGAAAATAAATGAAAAGAAGGAAACATATATGTAGTTGGGATGCAGTAGAATGGTTCATGACTGCGGAAAAAATATCAGTATGAAAGAAAGATATTGTCTGGGGCTAAATTATCAGCAGTGAACCACAGAAGAAAGATGTTGAACTGGCCTTAGAGAGGGGACAGAAAGAGGTAGGAAGCCCAAGGCCACGATGCTGCCAGGAAGGGGCATTGGTAGTCTGGACAGTTTGGGACAGGAAAAAGTAAAGTTGCTTCAGAGAGCAAGAGGAAATAGCAGGTGGAATATTAGGTGTCGTTACACCCAAAACATAAGGGTCCAATCCTCAAAGGGTATCTCCATTGACACTAATAACATTAAATTACTCAACATACATATTATATTGCTTTATTAAAAGTTACTGTGTGAATAAATATGTATTCTACATTAGAAAGAAAAGAGAAAAATCCTACCAGTCAAAACAAATCAGTTAGATTTTAATTGCATTGCCTCACACCATGCTGACAGGGAAAATGCAGAAAGTTCCTGTCAAATTATGCCAGGAACTGCCTGATTTCTGTCATAAAAGACAGATTATTTTTTAAATGTGCAATTCAATTATTCAAAGTTCAACATACCTACTATAGTACTCAGTAAATGCTGGTTGACAATCATGAGGCTCTGTGTTTCAGGTGTGGAATTTAGAGCTATTTTAAAATAAACCTTCTAATGTATAGGATTTTTGTTTCATGGTGATCCTTTCCTTCTTTAATTCTAATTTAATCGTGGTCTCTTGATTTTAAGTTGGGGTTATTTTGCAGGTTTTTTCAAGCTCCATTAACAGCTTAGAATATTGCACTTTTATTTATTTATCTGAAACATAATTCCCTATATATATCCTCAATTCAAAAGGTTGGCAAAGTCTCCAAAGATAAACCACAGATCATTTAACCAGGATTTTAAATGAAAATAAAGGTGGTTTTAGCAGCATACAATAATTACAGATCTACATTTATCCTACAATATGTTAATGGGCAACTGATTAAGTTGCAGATGTCCTAGGAGTAGTCAGTATTATTTATATATGCATCTGCATGAATTACAACTTCAGCTATTCCTCACTTGCAGCATAATGTTGCTCTATGTGTGTTTCTTGTACGTGAAGCACACTTGGCCATTTCATACTATATGTATCTTCTAGATTTATCTCTTGTCACTCTACAATTAGGTTGCAGTAAAATTGGTATTATATTTGCAGTGTCTAAATGATGCCACATACTTTAACTGAACCAGAGATATAAATTACTCCGAACCAGCTGAAAGCAGAGTCTGGCAGAGGAAGGGAAGGACAGGATTATCTTTGAAATTCCTCACGTGCTATCTCTGACCTTTCCTATGTCAACATTTTGAAGGTACTTTTCTCTGATTCCTCAAAGATAAGTTGCCCCACGAAGACAGGGCTGGTGATCTCAGGCAGATCAGAGTAATATAGAGAAACATCTGAAATATACTCAAAGGAAATCATATTTAAGCATTAATAATTTTCTGAGCTATATAATATTAAAATACTTAGATGTAGTAAATCCCTACTTGTGATGTCCTCTGTATTTGAGTTACAAGTACTATCTCCACATTTGTGATACTAAGAAGCAGACAATTAACATATGGGAAAACAGACTCAGATAATTTCTCCCAGTGTCACTGCTATAAGGGGTGGCAAAGACGGAAATCCAGACATTTCCTTCTCCGAAGCCTGGGGTGTTACACTCAAACCATGTTGTATGAATATGGAAGGTGAAAATATATTGAGATCAAAATTAAGGGAAATGCTTTCATTTCTTTGAAACAGCTATAATATCTTTTACCTACCATCACCCTTCTTGGGGCCACCATCAGCCTAATCTAGTTCCCCTCTCCCTCACCTGTAAGTGGTGGCCTTGTGAGAAAGCCTGGAGCATAAGACTGGCATTTCTGCATTAAAGTCTCTATCTTTGGACAAAGTAGTTACCCCTCAGAGCCTCATTTGCAAGGTGTGGATAAAAGCAAAGTGATCAGGGAGATTAAACGGAATCACATTTCTGAACTATAATCCCTCTTCAACAATGATTTCCAACTTTCCCTCATTTCTACAATAGTAATTTTGCTGGTTTCTTGGGCTCTAGCTTATCTTCTGCCTCTAGTCTCCACTTATCTTGCATCATCATAAAGTTAGGTTTGGGAATGGAAAGAGCCCCTGACCAGGAGCTGTTGGAGTGATACCTTTACCAAGTTTCGTGACATGCTACTTCTCTATGCACAGTAACAGAAACTCCCCTGCAGCAACTGAATTCACAAAGCTACCCAGAGCCACTTCCAGCAATCAAGAAGCCAAGGGGACCAGGGATGAAGCAGGCTGGGGGCAGTGGCAGGAACTGGGGAGTGGTAATGCAGAAAGATGTAGCTTCCTCTACCATTCAGAACTATCTAGGTTGCAAGAGGCGGAGAATCCAAATCAATCGAAAAACACCAACAAATCAGGAATTTATTGGT
>NW_023254261.1:0-3726 GCF_002007445.2 Ailuropoda melanoleuca | reverse complement strand
TATATATAATCTGCCCTATTTAAAAAAAATACACCCACAATCAGACCATTTCACAGCCCATAACTGTCCCACCCTACTCTAAGGCTCCATCATCTTCTACCTTGGTACTACAATAGGCTTGTAACTACTCTTCTTGTTTCTACTCTTCCTCGTGTCCATTTATTCTCTGCATTGGGACTAGAGTGATCTTTATAAAATATGAGTCAGGTCATTTCACTCTTTTGCTCAAAATACTCTCATGGCTCCTGTCACACTCAGAAGAGAATCCAAACTTCTCACCATGGGTGACTCCTTTCAGCATGGAGCACTGTATGATCTTGGTCCCAACTTCCTTTTGGATATATTCCATACTTCTCTCCCCTTATTCTCTCTGCTCTCAGCAACTCTAACCATTTCTCAGAAATACCAAGAATTCCTCCATTTTTAGGGTCTTTGTCCTTACCAGCTCATCCTTCCAGAACATGACCCTCCCACACATTCTCTTGGTTTTCTGCTTTTCTTTATTCAAGTTTTTGTTCAACTGTTGCAGGGTCATTGTTGCCTTCCCTGATTACCAACGTCATATGATTTCAATCTTAACCTGCTTTTTCCCCTTATATTGCTGCCTGAAAATAAATTCTAGGTATTTTTCTTCGCTGTTATGTTTCTCCCATTAGAATGTAAATCTACTAAGAGCGAGAACTTAGTTTGTTTTACTTCTGAAACCTCAACAGCGAGAAGAGTGTCTGGCACGATTTAGACACTAAAAGAATTATATTAATCTACTATTTTCATCTTTCATAAATTTAAGGAAATCACAAGTAGAAACTTAAGGATATGGTTCATTGGCCCAAATTATAAAGACTGGTCCTTGATTACTAATTTTTTAAAAAAAGATTTTATTTACTTATTTGAGAGAGAGAGAGAGAGAGAGAGATTGAGTGCACAAGCAGGGGTGGGGGCAGAGGGAGAAGCAGACTCCTCGTTGCGCAGGGAGCCTGATGTAGGACTCGGTCCCAGGACTCTGAAATCATGACCTGAGCCAAAGTCAGACACTCAACGAAATGAGCCACCCAGGGACTCCTAATTTTCTTTTCTTTCACATAATTGCCTTTTTCTATTTCTTGTCCCTTCTTAGCCAAGTAGAGTCATAGCATTTTTCACCAACTTTGAAGAAGCAAACTGAAGATATAAGGAACTGATTTTGGAGGAGCACAGAAACTGTTCAACTAAAGAATTAATCAATTTTACTGACTTCTTTTTTCTTATCAGTTGATTAAGTGTTCTTCTGATAGCCATGTGTGGGCTCTGTGTATGTATGTGTATGTGCCTTTCCACCTCTCTTCCTGTCTCCCCTCTCTCCCCATCTGTCTCTCCGTCCCTCTCTCTCCCTCCCTCTCTTTCCCTCTGTCCTTCTATCTCTTTCTCTCTCCTCTCTCTCCCTCTCAATCATCCACCTATCTTGATATCTAAGTATCTATCATCAAGTATCTTTCTATATTCTGGAGATTCATTTATAGCAATGTTGTTTGAATAAGAGAATTTTGTTTACATTTTTTCTCTCTCAACAAAATATTTCAAACACACCCACTCATCTCTATTTATATTAGACATTTCCTAAGGGTTTATTCTTTGGCAATATAACATAATTTAAGTGATAAATGGATAGGAATCTGAGTTGGAATGTCTGTTATCTTTTACCTCGATACCCAATTTTTCTTGAATTGTCAGCCACCAGCTTAAGCAAATTGTCTGAAATTAATTTATCATCTGAAACCAAGGCAAAAACTGTTTATTTCCTAATTATTTCATGACACATATTTTATGACATTTAATGTAATGGAAATGGTTAGATGCACTTTTCGGCTAAGATAGCCTGGCATGTAGAGTCATACAAACCTGGATTAAAATCTCTGGTGGGCTGGTCACATGCTCTATGAGCCTAGGCAGAGAAACTGTCTTTTTGATGGTGGATAATTCAGCCTATCATCAGTGGATTTAATGGCCTTTAGGTATTTTCCTAGATAATTAGTATACAATAATGATTTTTTCTTTTCAGTTATATTTTAAATAAAATTAAATATGCTTTCCATGTCAATTTTCACGAAATCCATACAAGACAATGTCAGTGGCCCACCATTAACCTTTCAGAATTCACTCTTCTGATGTATGTCCAACAATTTCTTGCTGAAGCTTTTTATGGATATTCTCTGCATGGCTATATTCTCTGGCTAAGGGAACATGCTCCGGGTGGAGGTTGTGGGAGATTCATGGCTCTGGGACCAGCCCTCAACAGTGGCATATGGAGACCAGATGATTAATGGAGTTCTGGTCCTATTTCAACTCACGTTTAATGCAAGAGGTCTGCNCCGGGTGGAGGTTGTGGGAGATTCATGGCTCTGGGACCAGCCCTCAACAGTGGCATATGGAGACCAGATGATTAATGGAGTTCTGGTCCTATTTCAACTCACGTTTAATGCAAGAGGTCTGCAGTCCTGCCTTATGGTCATTTCCCTGGCCCACAAGGGCATAATTTGGATGGATACACTTAGCAGCTGCATATCCCTAATAATGGTTCTATAATATGTGAAGAAAGAGGAATGGCGGAAGGCAAACAAAGTGGACATCCTAACACTGCCTCACATCCCAGTGAATGAGAAGCGACAAAGCATGGAAGGTGGAATATAACCCCATATGAGATCAAAAGGATGCTGATCCTCATTTAGATTAGTCATGTTTTGCTGCATAACAAACTATTCCAAAATTTCGTGGCTTGAAAAAAACCATATGCTATTGCTTTACAGTCAACTGAATGTCTCTGCTGGTATGAACTGAGTCTGACTGAACTCACGCATCTCAGTGAGTTGGCGGTTAGCTGGAATGGACTGGTCTAAGGTGATCTCACTCACAGGCCTCCCAGCTGGCCAACACATACTTTTCCTCCCATGTAATCATTCCCTCTTTCTCAGTCCTCTTTGTTGTTGTTTTTCAATGTCTCCTCTCTCCTCCTTTTGTTTCTTCTTTTCCACAACGTGGAAATGTGGCATTATTCTAGGTGGGTACAAGGTCTTCTGGTCTTTCCTGTTTCTACTACAAATAAACACAGTCCTGTGTCTTTAAATCTGTAGGCTGATGCCTCTAAATTTAGACCTTTAAACCCTAACCATTCTGTTGGATTCCAGACTCTCATAACCAGGTGGATACTTAACATTTTTACTTGGATAATTTATAATCTTCCCATGTTTACCAAGGCTTTTATTAAGGCCAAAATAAAATTCTTGATAATTCCCCCATTATGTTGTGTCTTTTCATCTCCCCGTCTTAGACAACAGTGCTGCATGCCACAGTTGCTGGTGTTAACTAGAGAGGGAAACTTAATCACTGTTCACCTGACTCTGTTTAACCTCATTTTAGTAGATTAATGATTGTGTGGGGCCAGAGAAGAGGTGGTACGGGGATTTGAGGGATGATGACTAAGGGAATGGGGAGTCTTTTTGAAGTCATGGAAATGTTCTTAAAATTGATTGTGGTGAAGGTTGCACAACTCTGTCACTACATTAAAAATTGTTGAATTGTACTATAAATAGGTAAACTGTATGGAATGTGAGTTATATCTCAATAGAACTATTATGAAATAATTTTAAAAAGGTAACACTTCATTGTCTTCTGGGTTATATCAGTTCTAACAACAACAAAAAGTCAGCGACAATATTATCTGTTTCTATGTGGAAGGTAGAAGGTATCTTT
>NW_023254260.1:0-17690 GCF_002007445.2 Ailuropoda melanoleuca | reverse complement strand
TGTTGTCATGGATATTTCTGTTGGAAACTGTGGGAGAACAAATGAAGCTGAGTGAGTTGGCTCCCATTGCAACAGAGCCGTACATGCCGGGGGGAGGGTCTGATTGAGCTCCGTGTCCCTCTCACTCAGCCTTGGCCTTGGACACTCCGAGGCTCTCAGATGGCATTCCTTGATAAAGACCCAGACTGGGATGAGTGTGCCTTTCTTCCCTGTTGGAATAGGGCATAGAAACTTTGTCTTTTCCGTAGATCACACAGTTGTAGGCTCAGCACAGCACCCCCATGGTTTCTAGCATGTGGTACCGCCATCCCGTGGCATGGACTCGGGAGCTTGGGCCATGCCCACACTTCGCTTTGACCATATATGTACAACTAATCACTTTACTTGGCAATGATTGTAGAGACGCCATAGTTTGTAGGGATTGGTTATGCTCTTTGAGTCCTCCTTTTTGGCATAATCATTTTCCCCAGATAATCCTGATATTTTTTCAGAGTTAATATTCTTTCAGGCAGAGAAATGAAGCCTATGCCTAGGCTTCCCAGAGTTCTCATAGCTAGTAAGGGGTGCAGTTGGGATGAAAAGCTGGTTTTCCCTGTACCAAGTCTGGTGCTCTGTCTACCGTTGTACCAATTCTTGAACCAAATCACTGAATCATTTGTTTCGTTTTCTGGAAGGCAGTTTCATTGCAATGGATTTATTCTTTGCTTTATCGTTTATCCACTTGACAGGTCTCTGAACCATGATTGCCTCACTTTTAAGAAATATCAATGTCACGCTTGATTTACCTGAATGCCAAAGTGCTTCTGCGTGTATTGAATAATTGTGGTGTGTGTTTAAGGATTACTCTTTGTGACTCACCCTCCGCCCTTAATTTCACTCTGGTTAGCATGATTTATTACTTCTGAGGATGGTTGATAAGTAGGATACTCACTTGAGGGAAGCGTCACCTTTTAAGTTGGACGTACTTAGGATAAAATTGATGATCGAAACAAATGAAGTTAATTAGGTGAGAGGAATTAAATAGATAAATAAGATATTTGCAGTCAGATTTGCAAAGAGCTAATAAAGATATCTACAGATTTTATGATCGTGCCATTTTAAATCGGTTTGGCAGGTGACCAAGCATTAAAAACAATTGCAGACACCTGTCTTGTTTCTGTTTCTTGCAGTTTTTTTTCTTGTTTACAAAGAATATTCTTTGATAAAAGTTCAGAGAGTGTTAAAAATGATACAGAAAAAACTAAGCTCACTCTTAATCCGATAATCCAGAGAGAAGTACCCCCCGTGTTTTTTTTTTAAATATTATATGTAACAATTTTTTTTTCTCTGTTAAAACTACATTGTGGACATGTTTCCTGGCTGGACGTTAATAACATCATTTATCCACCCCCGTTTGTAATGGCTTCAGGGTATTCTATTGTATCTGTCCTCTCATTAATGAACATTTAAGCTTTTCCAATTTTTCACCTTTATAAGTAATGTTACAGAGAATATCCTGTTACATGTACTTACCTTTGTGAACTTACTAAATTCGTAAGAAAGTTTTCTAGAAATAGCATTGTTAGACCAAAGGTACACACATTTTACACATATTTTGCTAAAAAAAGTAACAATGTGCACTTCCAGCGGTGGAAAATAATGCTCATTTCCCTGTGTGTTAACCACCATTGGTTATTACTAATTCTTTTCACTTGGCAGCCTGATGGGTTAAAAAAAAGAACCCAGAACTTGATTGGTTTATTTTCATAGTTTTGTATTTCAGTAGTGAGGTCGAACTCTCTCTCTCTAGTTTGAGAGTATTGCTTCTTCCGTGAATTTTCTCCTTCATAGTCTTTGCCTGTTTTTTTCTGTTGGGAAGCTCTTCNATTTGTTCACAATGTGACACTTCTGAATGTCCAAGACTGTGCTAACATGAGGAGCTGAGTGATTTCCTTTTGTGTGTGGGGGTGTGTGTTTTCTTCAGTTGAAGCACTATGTACTCTATTACATAAGATGTTGAGATGCATATGTGATGTGATTTCTTTTGAAAAATTCTTGAATAATACAGTGGTTGAACTAGAAGTGTGCATGCTTCTTGAGATGCCATATATATAATATGTATGTTAGAAATATGAACTGTATATCCTATATATATGTATATGCCTATATGATACATATATTTCTATATATTATATATATATAATACATATATATTTTCTAGCATTTTGTTGGGCAGATAGGATTTTGGAAAATGCCATCATCTTAAATTTTTATTTTATGTGGTAAATGAGAAGAATCTTTAGAAGTTACACATAATATATGTGCATATATGTTTACATATATGAAAGCTTTGTTCTCTTACTCTAGTTTTGCTATAGTATAAAATCAGTATCCATATTATTTTCCTTTGGGAAGTATGAATCCAATGAATTACAAGTACCAGAGATGGGAGGGGTGATACACCTGAAACATACTTAGGATTTTAGAAAGATTCTTTCCATCTCTTAATTCCTAACGGTATTTTTAAAATCAGAAATTTAACATGTAGAAAATTTGAAAAATATAAACATGTGCAGAATAAGACAAAAACTGCTTGTAACCTTGCTACCCGGGGTTAAGCTGCTGTTAATATATTTAATGTATTTTATTCTGTTCTTTTTTGTATATGTCTATGTTTATATTCTTTTTCTTTCCTTTTTATATCACTCTATTTGTTTCATCATGGTGTGTGTACTCTTTCATCCCCGTCCCTCTTTCCCCCTTGCCCACACCCCATGGGCACCCCTGGTAGCTGCCAGTGTGTGCTCTATAGTTAAGAGTCTGCTGCTTTTTCTATTTCCCTTTGCTAGCTTGTTTCTTAAATTCCACATATGAGTGAAATCGTGTGCTATTTGTCTTTTTCTGACTGACTTGTTTTGCTTAGCATTATTTTCTTTAGCGCCACCCACGTTGTTGCAAATGGCAAGATTTCATTCTTAGGGCTGAACAATAGTGCATCGTATAGCTACACCACACCTTATCCATTCGTCCGCTGATGGACACCTGGGCTGCTTCCACAGTTTGGCTCTTGAAATAATATTGCAATAATGATAGGGGTGCATGTATCCCTTTGAATTAGTGCTTTTGTGATTTTTTTTTTTNTGTTTTTTTTTTTTTTTTTTTTGGTAAATACCCAATAGTGTGATTTAAGGTAGATTTAGTTTTAATTTTTTTTTTTAAGATTTTGCTTAGTTTAGAGAGAGAGAGAGCTTGAGCAGGGGGAGGGGCAGAGGAAGAGGCAGAGAATCTCAAGCAGACCCCACACTGAGTGCCAAGCCCAATGCAGGGCTCAGTCCCATGACCCTGAGATCACGACCTGAGCCAAAACCAGGAGTCAGACACCTTTTAATCTTTTGAGGAATCTCTGTACTGTTTCACAGTCGCTGTACCAATTTGCATTCCCACCAGCAGAGCAAGAGCATTCCTTTTTCTCCACATCCTCACCAACATCTGTTGTTTCTTTGATTAGTCATTCTGACAGGTGTGAGGTGATATCTCATTGTAGGTTTGATGTGCATTTCCCTGATGATGAGTGATGGTGAGCATCTTGTCATGTGTCTGCTGGCCCTCGATGTGTTCTCTGAGAAATGTCTGCTCATGTCTCCTCCCCATTTTTTAAATTGGATTATTTGTTTTTTGGGGTATTGAGTTGTAACAGTTCTCTATATATTTTGGATATTAACCCCTTATCAGGTATCATTTGGAAACATGCTCCCATGCAGGTTGCCTTGTAGCTTTGTTGATTGTTTTTCTTCACTGTGCAGAAGCTTTTCATTTTGATGAAGTCCCAATAGTTTATTTTTGCTTTTATTTCCCTTGCCTCAGGAGACCTACCTAGAAAAATGTTGCTGTGGCTGATGTCAGGGAGATTACTGCCTGTGCTCTCCTCTAGGATTTTTATGGTTTCAGGTCTCACATTTAGGTCCTTAATCCATTTTGAGTTTATTTTTATGTATGGTGTCAGAAAGTGGTCCAGTTTCATTCTTTTGCACGTAGCTGTCCAGTTTTCTGAGCACCGTTTGAAGAGACCATCCTTTTCACATTGCATATTCTTGCCTCCTTAGTCGAAGATAAATTGACCGTATAATTGTGGATGTATTTCTGGGTTTTCTGGTCTATTTCATTGATCTATGTGTCTGTTTTTATGCCAGTTCCCTACTGTTTTAATTACTACCACTTTGTAATATAACTTGAAATCTGGAATTATCATGCCTCCAGCTTTTTCTTTTTCAAGGTTGCTTTAGCTATTTGGGGTCTTTTGTAATCCATACAAATTTCAGGATTATTTGTCTCGCCTCTGTGAAAAATGCTGTTGGTATGTTGATAGGGATTGCATTTAATGTGTAGATTGCTTTGGGTACGGTGGATGTTTTAACCATATTTGTTCTTCCAATCCATGAGCATGGGGTGTCTTTCCATTTCTTTGCATTTCTTTTTTTTCTTTTTTTAAAAGATTTTATTTATTTGAGAGAGCGAGAGCACAAGAGCAGGGGGAGGGAGAAGCAGGCTCCCCACTGAGCAGGGAACTTGATGATGTGGGTCTCGATCCCAGGACCCTGGGAGCTGAAGGCAGATGCCTAACCGACTGAGGCACCCAGACACCCTGCATCTTCTTTTCTTTATTAAAAAAAAATATATTAAGAGTCATCTTATCCATATAATGCATGTCTTGTTTTTTCCCCCCACTTTTTATATCATTATCATCTCTACTAATAAACTCTCTGTAAATATAATTTTTAGCATGGCTGTATTACCATCTTCTGGCCTGTGTCTTGAGGCTGACTGTGGTTTCCTCCTGAATGCTGGGGATTCTGTTTCACATCACTCTTTTCTTGGATACCATTTTTCTCTGCGTGCCCATCCTTGAATAAAAAGAGCCAATTTTTAAACAACTATCTCTTTATGCTTGAATGCTCCTTAAACCTCCCCTCTCGTCTGGATGTCAAGCGGAGAGGCCTAGCCCTGGCTGATATCTGACGTTGAGCTTGTGTGGCTCTGGGGCTGATCTTGGGCAGAGTCAGCATTTCCTCTTGATCCTCCTATGAAGGTAGAACTCTGTAACCATGATTTTCTGCTGGCCTTGTGTCCTGAGGCAAATGGAGTCCCCCAGTCCCTGTTCCCTGTGGGTTTGCTGTACCGGGTGCAAAGAGGTTCCACCTGCCAGCCCGGAGCTGTGTGGGAGGAGGGAACTGTTCCCACCATTTTTTTTTAAAGATTTCTTTATTTATTTTAGAGCACGAGAAGGAGGGGCAGAGGGCGAGGGAGAGAGAATCCCAAGCAGACTCGCCACTAAGGGCAGGGCCCAACGTGGGTCTCGATCTCATGACCCTCAGATCACAAGCTGAGCTGAAACTAAGGGTCGGATGCTTAACCGACCGAGCCGCCAAGGCGCCCCTGGTCCCCCCACTTCTGAAATTAGACTCTGGGGCCAGGAGTCCAGTGCCATCCCTTGGGGAGGCAGGAGAAGGCCACCCGGGCCAAAGGTGGGGATAATTCCACAGAGCCTGGTTTCTACTTACTTGATTTTCCTCGTTTGCAGTGGTGGTCTGGCTTGGCAGCCTTTATGTGTTACCATGGATATTTCTGTTGGAAACTGTGAGAGAACAAATGAAGCTGAGTGAGTTGACTCCCATTGCAACAGAGGTGTACATGCCGGGGGGAGGGTCTGATTGAGCTCCGTGTCCCTCTCACTCAGCCTTGGCCCTGGACACTGCCGGGGCTCTCAGATGGCATTCCTGGATGAAGACCCAGACTGGGATGAGCGTGCCTTTCTTCCCTGTTGGAATAGGGCATAGAAACTTTGTCTTTTCCGTAGATCACACAGTTCTAGGCTTAGCACAGCACCCCCATGGTTTCTAGCGTGTGGTACCGCCATCCCGTGGCATGGACTCGGGAGCTTGGGCCATGCCCACACTTCGCTTTGACCATATCTGTACAACTAATGACTTTACTTGGCAATGATTGTAGAGACGCCATAGTTTGTAGGGATTGGTTATGCTCTTTGAGTCCTCCTTTTTGGCATAATCATTTTCCCCAGATAATCCTGATATTTTTTCAGAGTTAATATTCTTTTAGGCAGAGAAATGAAGACTATGCCTAGGCTTCCAAGAGTTCTCATAGCTAGTAAGGGGTGCAGTTGGGATGAAAAGCTGGTTTTCCGTGTACCAAGTCTGGTGCTCTGTCTACCGTTGTACCAATTCTTGAACCAAATCACTGAATCATTTGTTTCGTTTTCTGGAAGGCAGTTTCATTGCAATGGATTTATTCTTTGCTTTATCGTTTATCCACTTGACAGGTCTCTGAACCATGATTGCCCCACTTTCAAGAAATATCAATGTCACGCTTGATTTACCTGAATGCCAAAGTGCTTCTGCGTGTATTGAATAATTGCGGTGTGTGTTTAAGGATTATTCTTTGTGACTCACCCTCCGTCCTTAATTTCACTCTGGTTAGCATGATTTATTACTCCTGAGGATGGTTGATAAGTAGGATACTCACTTGAGGGAAGCGTCACCTTTTAAGTGGGACGTACTTAGGATAAAATTGATGATCGAAACAAATGAAGTTAATTAGGTGAGAGGAATTAAATAGATAAATAAGATATTTGCAGTCAGATTTGCAAAGAGCTAATAAAGATATCTACAGATTTTATGATCGTGCCATTTTAAATCGGTTTGGCAGGTGACCAAGCATTAAAAACAATTGCAGACACCTGTCTTGTTTCTGTTTCTTGCAGTTTTTTTTCTTGTTTACAAAGAATATTCTTTGATAAAAGTTCAGAGAGTGTTAAAAATGATACAGAAAAAACTAAGCTCACTCTTAATCCGATAATCCAGAGAGAAGTACCCCCCGTGTTTTTTTTTTAAATATTATATGTAACAATTTTTTTTTCTCTGTTAAAACTACATTGTGGACATGTTTCCTGGCTGGACGTTAATAACATCATTTATCCACCCCCGTTTGTAATGGCTTCAGGGTATTCTATTGTATCTGTCCTCTCATTAATGAACATTTAAGCTTTTCCAATTTCACCTTTATAAGTAATGTTACAGAGAATATCCTGTTACATGTACTTACCTTTGTGAACTTACTAAATTTGTAAGAAAGTTTTCTAGAAATAGCATTGTTAGACCAAAGGTACACACATTTTACACATATTTTGCTAAAAAAAGTAACAATGTGCACTTCCAGCAGTGGAAAATAATGCTCATTTCCCTGTGTGTTAACCACCATTGGTTATTACTAATTCTTTTCACTTGGCAGCCTGATGGGTTAAAAAAAAGAACCCAGAACTTGATTGGTTTATTTTCATAGTTTTGTATTTCAGTAGTGAGGTCGAACTCTCTCTCTCTAGTTTGAGAGTATTGCTTCTTCCGTGAATATTCTCCTTCATAGTCTTTGCCTGTTTTTTTCTGTTGGGAAGCTCTTCTTCTCCATGTGTGGAGCTGTTTATATGATAAGAGTATTTACTCTCAGTGATTTGTATCTGACCGCTTTTTCCAGGCTGTCATTTANGTGGTGCTCTTAACCACCTGTTTCTCTCTTCTCGTCTAGGCTTCATTAACATAGTTTGTCTTTTCCCCAGTTTTTAGGACTTAAATCTTTAATCCATCTGAAATTTATTCAGGCAAAGTTTGAGGTAGAGCTTTATTTTTTCCCCAAATTGTTAGGTAGTTGATTGTCCAAATCATCTCACTGATTTTAGTTGTTTTAATGTGTATGCACAAAATTATAAACTTTTTTCATATTTCTTTAATTAATGTAACTTTATATTGTTTTAATATGTAGTAGAGCTGTCTTCATTCAATACAGTTCTTTTTCCAGTGTTTCTTTTTGTTTTCTTATTAATTTATTATTCCAGATGAACTTTAAGAAAAAAAATTTTTTTTAAACCAGTATCAATGTGAGAACTAGGAACTAGATTATGTTCTCATAGAAAAGGCATCTTGGAGCACATGTCTAGCTAGGAGTTTGANTTGTTTTAATATGTAGTAGAGCTGTCTTCATTCAATACAGTTCTTTTTCCAGTGTTTCTTTTTGTTTGTTTTCTTTAAAAATTTTTTTTTTTTAAAGATTTTATTTATTTATTTGACAGAGATAGAGACAGCCAGCGAGAGAGGGAACACAAGCAGGAGGAGTGGGAGAGGAAGAAGCAGGCTCGTAGCAGAGGAGCCTGATGTGGGGCTCGATCCCATAACGCCGGGATCACGCCCTGAGCCGAAGGCAGATGCCTAACCGCTGTGCCACCCAGGCGCCCCTGTTTTCTTATTAATTTATTATTCCAGATGAACTTTAAGAAAAAAAAATTTTTTTAACCAGTATCAATGTGAGAACTAGGAACTAGAGTATGTTCTCATAGAAAAGGCATCTTGGAGCACATGTCTAGCTAGGAGTTTGACATTGACATTAGAAATTTGCAAGGTCTTGAGTAGGAAAAAGAAAATGGCCCAAGGAATGTGCTCCTCTCATGAGATGATGTCAGCCTGGAGAAGGTGAGGATCCATGTGGTTTAAATTCATTCTGTTCAGTAAACAAGAAATGGCAACTTAATTCCGACACCCATGGTACCTTCATTTGGCCCAAGAATTGAACCAGCAATCCCAGGGTAAAGCAACCTTGAGGNGCCTTGAGGTTTTTTTCCCCGCCAGAGTCATTTGAAAAACTTCCCAGGAGGAAGATCTTAGCATTGGCAGAATCTGAGTGAACTCCTGTGTTCTCCTTGTTTAAGTGCACATGAAAAGGTTGTGTGTCTCATTAATCACCCTCCCTGGCCAGAGGTCCAGTTGGTTTCCTAGGCACTCGTAAGTCTATGCTTAAAAAGAACAGCGCTCTTAAAATCCTGTCTAAGTAATTAAAACTAAAGCTGACATCTCTCGCAAGTTACTGTCTTGTCATGTCTTCCCACCTGCACTTTCTTTAACCTCGTTTTAGGTCCCACTATTGGTCAAGTCATGATTAATTCTTTAGTATTTTTTAGTTGCCCTGATGGTATTTAACATTTTTTAGTTTTAAATATCTTCTGGGTGTTTCTGCATGTATTGTATAAAAATGTAACTGGAAGTTGAGATGACTATTTCTCATTGTCATTCTTTTCCCTTCAGAGTTACTATATTGTTTGTATTTTAAATCTTTTTCATGTGAATAAAGTCAAAACCGGAGAGAGAATATATGCCACATTTTATCTTATTTATTTTTAAAGATTTTATTTATTTGAGAGAGGTGCACATGAGCTGGGGAGAGGGGCAGAGGGAGAGGGACAAGCAGACTCCCCTCTGAGCAGGAAGCCCAATGTGGGACTCGATCCCATGACCCTGGATCATGACCTGAGCCAGAGGCAGGTGCTTAACCACCTGAGCCATGCTGGTGCCCCTAGATTTTAATTTGGGAAATGAAATAGCGAAGGCTCAGCTCAACCCCAGCCTCACAGTGATTTTTGATATTTCATATGGGTACAAGTCAGAAGCATATTTAGTACAGAAAACCAACACGTGTTTTAGAGTCTTGCAGAATGCTATATTTGCAGGTTCTAAGCTCTTAAAATATTGATTAGTGGTGGTATGACTCTGTGGGTTGTTACACCTTGTTTTCGGGGTGTATATTATCATTCTTTTCTAGAACAAACGAAGATGCTGTAAATGAGGATTGCTTTCATTGGTAGTCCTGGAATCCTATGGAGTATTTGTCTTCACGTAGTGATACCTACAAATTTCCCTGTATTATTTCCCATTTCTTTCTTTTCTCCTTCTAACTCAGGGTTCTGGCTCAGTGGTAATCACTGTAAACGTATTAAAATACTTCTATTGTATTCACACACAAATGAAGGGAGAAAACAGACTAGGTTTTGAAGACCAGTACAGAGTGGTTTCCTAGTCGTGTAACCTTGGGAAATGATTATATTCTCATCTGTCTACTGCAGACCCGTGTTGCCAGACTTTCATATTTTAATGGATTAACATTTTAGTAGAAGTATGGACTGAACTTGACAGGTTATTTGTTGAAAGTTCTCCAAATATTTTCTATTATAATCTGGAAGTTCTATCCTTAAAGTTGTGTTAGGTCACAAAGTTTAAGAAATTACAAATATAGAACTGTTCAGTGTCGCCTTATGCTAGTATCACTAATGGTCCAGTTTGTGCAAGTTAATAAATATTTGAAGTTTAGGGAAGTCTAAATAAAAAATATGTAGTGAAAGGACATGTTATTGTTCTCAATCTAAATCCCGTAATGACATATGGAATGAAAAATATTTGTCCAAAGGAACTCTTGCCTTCAAATTAGCCTCAGTTATGGTTTTTGAAGACTTTTCGGGTTCATAGCTGAATTTTCAGATCCACATGACCTCTGAATCTCTGAATCCGGTGTATTCCACCTACTTATCTCTTTGAGTAGGTGCATTGAAGGCCTGCCATGCTCAGCCTTGAAACAAAAGTTTCTATGATTTAAAAAAAAATCAATAGAATCATATTTTAGGGACCTAAAATAAAACTTAGAAAATGAAAATTCTCGCCTTATGGTAGGTGTTAAATGATTGTATCTTTTGAAAACTGTAATGTATTCAGTATGTTTATATAGATAATGCAATTGAAAGCATTCAGTATAGAGCCTGGTGTACCCTGTGCTTAGTGAATGGTTAAGCACAGTGCCCTCCACATGTAAGTATTCAGTTAATGTTTAAAATGAATGACTGTCCCCCAGATCTTTCCAGGCTACCTAGTATTCTAACTACTGGACAGTATAGTCTTTGCTCTCTGATAAGAAGTGGGATTCTCACACAGTGGTGGGGGGCTGGTGAGAAAAGTCCTGCTGGACCTCTTCCCTGGGGAAAGCTTCTCCAATGGGGACCTTGACTTCTAGGTCACTGAACTTCCTGGGTGGAAAAGGGCCTCCAAAAGGGCGATGAGGTTGGCTCAGCTGTCACAGTTCTGATATGTGGAATTTACTTGGTTTTTCTTTCAGAGAAGTCCTTTATGATACTTGTTTTCTTCCTCTGCCCTGTAAAATGCTAGTTCCTGGTGACATTACTACAAGAACTTCTTTCTCCTCTTGGTGAGTCGGGCTTCAGGGGACTCGTTGATCTACTTGTCCTCTTGATGTTAGAGTCTAAAAGAGTTTTTCTAAAGATCCTGGATGGGAAGTGAGATGGACCTAAAGTGACCATAGGGATATTTGGGGATGTTTAGTTTGGATAGCAGCTAGTTGTTACCAAGGGCTTTAGGTGGTGGTTAAAAGTAGAGAGTCTGTGGTCAGTGGGCCTGGCTTTGATTCCTGGCTGCATCCCACCTACTAGCCCTCCGACCCTGGGCTCGAACTTGTCTGTGCCTCTGTTTTCTCCTCTGTCACACTGGGACAATGATAGATAGCACCTACTTCACCAGATTGCGTGGTACTTAAGCGGAGGCTGGGACAGTCTAAGAGCCAGTTCCGTATTAGTGGTGGTGATGATGACCCAGTGGGTGCTGCAGTGCCCAGCTGGCATAGTGGGCTAGCTGTGTCCGGTGATTAAATGGGAGCCACAGCTGCTGAACCCCTTCCTGCCCCCCAGAGGGGACCATCCTTTCCCCCGTACCCTGAGTCCCCAGTGAGAGAGAGCAGTGATTTGCACTTAGGATTTGTGGTCCCCATACACAGGCTCTGCTGTATTTTTTGGCTCCAAGGGCTTATTGCCGTGGGCGTTCAGGATGTGAAATAATAGTTAATGGACACGAGGGGATTAATGGCAAAATTTAAAATCACTTAGTGACTAATACCTTAGTGGCCTATGGGATCTGTATCTTGATATGCAGGGTGGCTCTCCTATTAACATTTCTAAGCTGTTTAGAAATCGGCTGGATGCACATTCATTTTTCATCTCTATCAGTAGGGTTTAATAATTCCTTGTCATTTCTGGAAAGATAAATCAGATTATAGATTATTGAGGGTTATTTTTCATGTTGATGGTGGATAAACATGAAGACGAGTCCTTGGTGGATGGAGACTGATTTACTGATTATGATCATAGGATTAATGAGGCCACTCAGATACTTCTCAGAGGTTCTTTCTAGTGTTACTGGGGGTGGATCCAGGATTACTATTAACTATNGGAATACTATTAACTACGATTCTGTACTGATTATTGAACATCTGCTACCCACACGAGCTTCCCAGAGGAGGTATTTGATAGTTGAGGAAATGCAGGCTGGGAGAGGTCGAACAACTGACCCAAGATGTTACCAGTTTCAACTCCGAAGCTTGTTTTCATACTTTGCAAATTAAGGCTCTTGACACAATTGACTACTTAAAAAAAAAATTAACTCTGTTAAAATCTAGCCTTCCTTAGGAGTCCGTTCACTGTGGCAAATTTGGCATTTGAGTCTTAGAGTCCAATTCTGAGCTATGGGGGATTAAATTAAATAATGTATATCAAATATCTAGGGGGGCACCTGCCGCATAGTCAGTGCTTTATTTTCCCCTTAGCCTTTAGCGCTGGGTGGGGCTCCTGTTGAACCTTTTGAGGTCTGCTGGAATATAGGAACCAAGAGAGCAAGCTGAGAGCAAACAGGCCTGGGTGTTAATATGGCGCCCTCTAACTTTGGGCTGTAGACCATGTGGGGGGATTTTGGTTGCAAACAAGAGACCCTTATTTCTAATTGCCTTGTACCAAAGTGAGTTTCTTCACTGAAGTCTGGAGGTGGAGCCTTTCCAGAACTGGCTGTTCCAGGTGATACATCTGTCTTCTCTGCTACACTTGGTGTTAATCCATCCCTTAACTCCTAGCAAGATGGTGGAAGGACTTCTCGGCATCATGCAGATTTGGCACTGTCCAGAGGAAGAGACCAGATCATTTCTCCTGGGGGCTGTTTCCTAGTAGAAAGGAAAACTTTTCCAGAAGCCAGGCTTCTCTTGTGTCTCAGTAACTAGAGTTTGGTAAAATGCCTGTTTCTGAAATAATTGCTAACGAAGTGAAAATAACCTCCCCTTGGAGTGCATGGCTTTGTGGGGGAGGAATGTGGGTAACTGCACAAAACTGAGATCCTGTTAGACAGGAAGGAGCAAAAGGATTCTAATCTCCTCTCCAAGTCTCGATCTCCTTACATGTAAATGAGGGAGGCGACCGGTCGTCAAGCGAGATAGGCACCGAAGACCAGCATCAGAACAAGGGATGATCATGCATTTGAAGGTGCAGGAGACTATGTTCCAGCCTCTACTTAGGCTTACTTACTGAAAGCTGTGCAGTTTTAAGCAATCTTGGGCTCCCTTTTTTCCCCATTCTTCAACAGCTGTCTTTTGAGAGGCTGCCATGTGGTGGGCATCGTGCTGGGAACCACACAGGACCTTCCTGTCCCATATGTGTGTATGTGTGTGCATACTAGCAGCTAGAGTTATGTGTTTTACAGTACGTATGATGGATTAGTGAACACCTGTTGTGCCCTACCCTCTATTATACTTGCATTGTGTGTATTCATGGTGCTCNAGACAGGAAGGAGCGAAAGGATGCTAATCTCCTCTCCAAGTCTTGATCTCCTTACATGTAAATGAGGGAGGCGACCGGTCGTCAAGCGAGATAGGCACCGAAGACCAGCATCAGAACAAGGGATGATCATGCATTTGAAGGTGCAGGAGACTATGTTCCAGCCTCTACTTAGGCTTACTTACTGAAAGCTGTGCAGTTTTAAGCAATCTTGGGCTCCCTTTTTTCCCCATTCTTCAACAGCTGTCTTTTGAGAGGCTGCCATGTGGTGGGCATCGTGCTGGGAACCACACAGGACCTTCCTGTCCCATATGTATGTATGTGTGTGCATACTAGCTAGAGTTATGTGTTTTATAGTACGTATAATGGATTAGTGAACACCTGTTGTGCCCTACCCTCTATTATACGTGCACTGTGTGTATTCATGATGCTTGCAACAGCGTCTCAGAGCAGTGTTTCCCCGCTGAGGAAATGCATGTAGGAATGTTCAGTGAATATTATCAAGTCCTGGCTGTGGTCAAAACTCCTTGTTCTGAAGGAGTCCTGCAGGCCAAAGTCGGCTTGTCTCTTTCATTAATAGACATTGGGGATCTGCCTGGTTCCCTGGAGGGCTGTNTCCCTGGAAGGCTGATAGCTAAACTATTTCATGTATTTATGTTCTTTAAGATCTGTAACTTTTCTGTTAATGTGAATTTATTATTACAGTTAGGAATAGACTTGAGTGAAAACACTGATTTGATGAAACCCCACACCAGCTAATCTATGCTTTTGCTTATTTAAGACATTAAATTTAGTTTGTGAAATATACCAGCAGCAGAGTGATTTTTCTGAGGAAAGCAGTCCATATTAGAAATAACGATTTGGTTAACTTTGTGTGGGTCACAAGCATGACATTTCTAACACAGCATACTTCCTAGGAATCAAGATTGTAAGGAAAGATTGGATTTTAAAAAGTGAAAGGCATGAAAATACTGGGAAATTTCAGGACATCTCAAACCTTTGGCTAATTGCACCAGTATTTGATTTAGTCACAAGTACTGCCAGTTTTCCAAGAAGAAAATTCTTTCACCATTTGCCTGATTAGGTACATATTCAGAGGTCGAATTAGTAATTGGGTTCTTATCTGTTTCTGGATTTAAAGCATATCTAAAGCATCTGTTGATTTAACAAGAAAGGAGATGTTTTTATCTCTTTATCCTGCATCTCACTGAACTGACATTTTCTGGGGGGTGGTCAGCACACACATGTTGTTTTGTATTATTTTGTTTTGTCTCCCCCAATGCCAGAGGGTCACCTAGGGGGAATGGTGTGTTGACATCTTCCATTTTGTCAGTGGTATCGTAGTCTTTTTTCTTTCTTTTTTCTTTTTTGAAAAGTGAATTCAGAGCAGGTAGAAGGTGCCAGAGCAGACAGACGCTGCTAGGCTTTAGTAAGGAAGATGGGCTTATTTTAAGTGGCTGGGAAACCACTGGAGAGTTTTAAGATTTTTTATTTATTTATTTGCCAGAGAGAGAGAGAGTGAGCGTGTATGCGAGCATACAAGCAGGCAGAGGGAGTAACAGGCTCACTGCTGAGCAGGGAGCTTGATGCAGGACTCGATTCCAGAACCCTGAGATCATGACCTGAGCCAAACGCAGATGCTTCACCGACTGAGCCACCCAGGAGTCCCGGTATTATGGTTTTTCAATGTAATGGTTAGTGACCCTGGTTAATTTTTTTTTTTTTTTGGAAGGCACACATTTGGAATGTTAAGGAAGAGCTTCGTCCAGAGCAGATGGTGTGTGAGGATTGAGAATAACCATTGGCAGGTACTATGGAGGGAGCCAGTGGGCTCCGGGAGGACTTGTGTGCCTGTTTTATCATGGGAATATTGCATTTGTGTGATGCTTTGTATCCTCTTTCAGACATATGAAAATGGAGGCTTGGGGCCAGTGTTGGGGATACGTTGGCGCATAATAAATGGGCCAGAGAGAAGCTCTCAGTGTTATATCTTCAGACATACATCTTCTAAACGTCTTGTGTGGGGCCAGCCACAGTTGTATCTTTTTGCTGTTACTGTCCTCTCTTTTCCTCGGATTTTTGCTTATATATTGGAAAGAAACATCTCTCCTCTTCCTTGAGGTTTGCAGTCTATCTTTAAGGTTTCGACAATACCTGTGATGTAGGTAGATGCCAGCTGGGGAAAAAATTTTAATAGCGCAGTAGCAATGACGTTTCCCAATCCTGAACTTGTCTTTCTTCTTCATATTATTGTTTTAAGGGTTAATGTGAGATCCGGTTTGCCCTAAGTTAATTTGGAGACACTGTGCTTTTCTAAAAATGAGGTGCTTCCCTGGGCTTCCAGCTGAGCAGTGGTCCTTTTGCAGAGCGAGTCGACCCCTAAAGATAACGTGTGGCCTGAACACCAGTGCTGGTGACTCACTGGAGCCGATTACCGGTGCTCCGTTTGGCTCTGGGATCGGCAGCGAGGCCCTCGTGTTCCCCAGGTTGGGCAGAACCATTCAGTTACTAATGAGATGAAAGGTCTCCGACAACCCAGTTAGCATTTTAGCCGTAGGCCTATTTGGTCAGTTAAAATGCGCTCTAGTGCCTCAAGTAACAGAATTTTCTTTTCTCCTATTTTATTTAAGTGCATGGAAGAGGGAGAGAAGGAACTGGTCATGGGTGGTAGAAAACCCTGAGCAGAAAGGATGCATAGGTTTTCTTCCATCACCCAGACACATTTGACCACATCTTAGGTTGGTCTCAATCGTTCTATCGTCAGGCAGATGCATGCACGTCACAAATCTGGAGACCAGGCGATAGGCAATGAAGAGAACAAGAAACACAAAGATCTCTGGTGCCGGTGCCACTTGGTGTGTGCTCAGGGAGATTCCTTTGCTTGGGAGGCAGAACTGCTGTTTCAGACGACCGTGCCCATGGTGGGCCCACTGACCACTTTTCCTACAGTATCTCCAGTTTAGTTTGTTCATCATTCTTGGTGTCGTACTGTAGACATGTTAGAACCTATCACAGATGACTACTTTCTTTCAAGTCTTGTGGGACAAGATAATAATAGTAATAATGAGGAAAATGGTAATCTATGTAGTGGTACTAAAATTTACTTAGTTTATTATGTCCAGGCACTGTTCTAAGGCCTTTACAAATAGTAATAATCATATGAGTTACTATTATCTCCATTTTACAGGTGAGGAAACTGAGACCCAGCAAAGTTAAAAATTTTACCCAAACTTCTAGCTGGCAGAGAGGGTTTCAAATATTGCATCCTAGTTTTTTTTTTTTAAAGATTTTATTTATTTATTCGACAGAGATAGAGACAGCCAGCGAGAGAGGGAACACAAGCAGGGGAAGTGGGAGAGGAAGAAGCAGGCTCATAGCAGAGGAGCCTGATGTGGGGCTCGATCCCATAACGCCGGGATCACGCCCTGAGCCGAAGGCAGACGCTTAACCGCTGTGCCACCCAGGCGCCCCACATCCTAGTTTTTAAAATAGTTTTTATCTATGTAGAGAGAGCAAGCATGAGCAGGGGGAGGGGCAAAGGAAGAAGGGCAGGGAGAGAGAGAATCTCAAGCAGACTTCCCACTAGGCACAGAGCCCATGGCGGGGCTTGATCTCACAACCTTGAGATCATGACCTGAGCCGAAACCAAGAGTCGGGTGCTTAACTGGCTGAGCCACCCGGGTGCCCCTTACATCCCAGTTTTAGATTCTCTACTCTTAACCAGTGGACTGTGTTTCCAAAGGCTAGATTTCATTTGTGTCTCCTTGGGAGCTGGTACCGTCTCAGTATCTCTGGGCAGGCCCAGCCAATTGCACCCATTTTCTTACTTGGGTTTTGAAGAATGTGGGAAATAAAAGAATAGAGCATGTGAAGGATTATGACATCACTTTTATTACCGATTGGGTGGCCCATTCTTGTGCACAGCCTGTTCCCAAGAGGAGGAGAGGGTGGAGCTGAGCTGAGCATACCTACTTATTCCTGGGTTTACCAGTCTGCTAGGTTAAGCCATCTCCTGGGGGTGCAGGGGAGGAAGGGACACAGAGGCCTGAGAGAATACTTCCTGATGGAAACCAGGGATGAGGAAAAGGGGCTCCCTCCTCTCTTCAGCGTTAGGAGTTCATCAAGTCTGGAATTTAGCTAAAAGTTAGCAGTCCCCATGGGGGGAGGTTAAGATGGCGGAGGAGTAGGGGACACCTTTTTCAGCCGGTCCCCTGAGTTGAGCTGG
>NW_023254259.1:3777-9494 GCF_002007445.2 Ailuropoda melanoleuca | reverse complement strand
ATGGCAGTTCTATTTTTAATTTTTTGAGGAACCTCCATACTTTTTTTCAATGTGGCTGTACCAATTATGTTCCTGGTAATGGAGGCTTTAGACTTTTCTGGGCCATGGACTTGAGACTCCCTAGTCACTGTCTTTAGATGTCAACAGTCGAAAAGACCTCAGAGAGCACCTCTGTTTTGGAGACAAATTCAGTTTAACCTGAAAAACAGTTACTGAGTGTTCATTATATGTAAAAAATCATGTCGAGTGCAAGGAAAAGAGAGATTCAGCTGCACATTTCACATTACGTGTTGCTGAAGGTGTGAGAAAAATCAGTCCCTTCCCCTAAGTTGCTTATAATATAGTCAAAGAGAGGAATAAGTAAGCATCTAGTTTATAAAGCAGATGAGTTAAGAAGCCTTGGAATGGCATAGAGAGCCAGAGAGCAATCAATTAAATGGGTAGTAGGTTCAGGGAGGCTATCCTCACTGCATGCATGATGTATATTTATATATATGTTTTACTTGACTATTTACTATGTACAGTAACCTGTGATAAGATCTTCCTATTTAATTCTCTAAACAGTCTCAAGAGATGGGCATTATTTGGTATTTACTTTACAACTGGGGAAATGGGCTGTAAGTTCTCCCAACTGGCAGGTGCTGAGCCAGACAGGAACACAGCTAGTCTGAGTGCAGAGCCCCTACCTGTCACTACACTGCATGAGGCCTGCGACAATATGTGGGAACATCTGGGTAAAAGGCTCACAGTTTCCCCTTCCAGGTGCTAATGTAAGTCTTACAGTTAATCTAAGACACAGACTTACTCAATACACTTTGCTTTTAACATCACTCATAACTTGAGACTTAAAAATTGTTAAATGCAAACAATTCCTATTCTTTCCCCTCATTGCCCCACAACATGGGTTGTCTTGAAACGTGATGGAGGTGGAGGGCAGTAGATGTACAAAGGGTCCTTGTGGAGGCACCCCTGTCAGCAAGTGCTCTTTGAGTTGTTTCTCTGGAGGTGGTGATGGATCCGCAACATCACACGCTTACCTCGTGACTGGGGCTGCAGCTGCATTCGCTGCCAAGGGACACAACTAAACCCAAACTCTCGTCCAGGTCTCGAATTTGATCTCTATCTTGGTGGGCTTTGTTGACTGATCCAACCTGCTATAGGCAGAGGTCATGGTCATCCAGTGCCATGACCCAGATGTGCTAAGAGGTGGGATGGTGTGCTGGTCATGACAAATGGGGCTGGGTATGCTGCCAATTCTCCATGGTACCCTGAACTTTTCACAAAGAGAGTGTTTTCCTCTCCAGGGTAATCCAGCCTGGCATCTTTCCCTTGAGTATAGAGTCTGTTTGCTGTTAAGGAGGCTGTTTACTGAAAAAACTTTAAAAATTATCAGCGGTTGGACAAGTAGTGATGGATGCCAATCCAGTGGATCTGGTCAGGGCTATGCAGTTTCAGGCATACTGAGCTGGTCTGGGGCCATTGGAGAAGACTCCACTGTCGGGGCTGCACTTGCTTCTGTAGACTGGGAGAGGTGGTGGGGGGCAAGGGGGTGGGGAACCACTGGAAGGTTTTGAGCAGGGAAACAACAGGATCAAAGTGATGCATTAGGAAGATGATTCTGGCTTTGAGATTGCCTCTGAAAAAGAACCACCACCAAAAAAGGCTTTCGAGTGGTGGAGCTGTGAGCACATGGTGCCAGGATGAGGCTGCCAAGCAGGCTAGCTGACCTTGCTGCGCTGCCATGGGTCCTTTGTCATTGTCCTATATGGCTACAGGCTCTGCCACTCAGGCATGGGCCTCCCTCATCTGTAGACTGTTCCCTCTCTTGTTCCTAGGAGTGACTTCCCTTCCATTTCACCTCTCCCAGTACCAATTCTGTTTCCACCCAACCCTTACAGAATATTGATATCACCCACATTTTATGATGTCTCATAACCCTCCTGAGGTTTTTTCATCTGCTTGACTCACCCCAATTGTTTTATATTCTTCTTATTTTCCATAATCCATTTTTGATTAGACATCTCCTTTTCTCATGCTTTGTGTATTACTTATTACTGCATTCATGATTGATCTGTCTTGAAATAAAAAGTCCATTTGAAAAACAAATTATAGTTGGGGGTGGAGTTATCATCATGTGACCATCTCCTTATCATGGCACTGGAGCTCACCTTTGCTCCTGTTACCTCATCACACAAAGCCAGAGGTCACTGAGACCAAAATCCACCCTTCCCCTCTGGGAGATACAGAAATTGGGTGGACAAAAGTACTTTACATTCGTCTCCTGAGGCTATGAAATTTACAGGATACAAGAGAGGTGTTATATCATTAAGAAGGCTGGATTTTTTCTGGTGGGACTGAGTCTTGGGTGGTGGTGATGATGGGGACAGTTGAGGAGGAAGGGATTGAAGCCAGGTGCAAGAGAAGACAGGTCCAGGGAGGCCCCTTCCAAAGGCCTGGACAATGAGACTCTGCTTCATGTGTAAAAAATGAGTAAGGAATAGCTTTGAAACCAACAAACTGAATCAAAGAACATATAACTGCTTAGATCTGTATCACAGCATAGTATTAATTAAATCTGAGTGTGTGTGTGTCTGTGTGTGTGTGTATGCATGCACATTCTTGGATTCACTCTTACTGGCCAAACTAAGGCATCTTTCTTACTTTTCTCATCCCCAGAGACTAGTTTGGTCTCTTACTATCCAGGAAAGGAAATAATAGCTTCCTGCACTGGCTGCATATTACTACCTTACTATTGCATCTTTCCAATTCTCTTTGGTTGGCTTTTTCTGAGTTTTGGGAGCTCTTTCTTTGTTCCTAATCTGTGTTTGCAGGCTTTGGTCTTCCTTGGCAATGTTCTTAAGGTACAACAATGACATTCAGTTAGATTTCCTCCATCCTGTCTCTACCTTCCCAAGTGGCAGTGTGATGCCATATGTTTCCTATTGGTGCTGAAACAAATGACTTCAAACTTAGTGGCTTAAACAATACAAAGTTATTATCTTACAGTGTAGAGGTCAAAAGTCCTCAATGGGTCTCATTGGAGTAGGGCCCAAAGGTTCTCTTCCGAAGTTCAAGGAGGCTCAGTGGGGGTCCAGGAGCAAAAGTAAAGCCCTGTGGATATCAGGATCTACTCTTTCTAAAAATCATATCCATCTGTTGTTACTTCAGCTCATTCCTGAGAGTCTCACACTCCTAGGGCTAGTAAAGAATTTCTTCCCTCTGCCAACACAGATCTCCCCCATAGAGTTCTGAGAAATAGAACTGCAAAGCCCTGCCACTTTGCTAGTGATGCTCTAGTGCCTGCTTCTGCTCCATCCCCACTCTACAGAGGCCCCAGCTGCAGTCTCATCTGCTCCCTGCTCCTTCCTTCCTGGCCAAGTCCTGGAACACTCACTGACCCAATACCCTTTGCACAGAGTTCATGATACTCCTTGGATGTCCAATCCTCCTGGGTACAAATAACATTTCCTGGTCCCCAGAGCCCATGGCTTTCTTTATTTCCAGCACTGGCTCAAGAAGATTTGCCTTGCACTGCTTCATTGCATTGAATTTTATGGTTTTAATATCACATGCCTGTAAGAGTTACAGATTCTATAAAACTGATTTCTGAATACTTGAGGTTTTACCTTTTCTCCCCCCTGTGATCGAAAGAGGGAAAAGCAACCACAGCACTAGGTGAGCAGTTTCATGGTCTCCCTATAGCAGTAAGACTCTTGTGAGGTTCATCAGGTATAGGGTAAGAATCTGGCCCAAATCACAGGATGTCTGTGATTAAAATAAATCCTTATTTCCCTTGTTGTGAAGAAGTCTCTATTGTGTTTCCATTTTGAAGATGTTTAAAAATTTATTATTCTCTGGATTATTTTTTTCTAGGGTCTTAGACATCAAGATTGATGTGGGATGGATGAGGTCTTACCTGATGGCTTTCTCTCCTTGGGGCATTTCTATGGAGATGAGATCAAGAACCTAAATATTCTTTGGAACAAGAGGTGGCATAGATAACCAAGCAGCCTCCTCCTTGTATCACGACACCATGGCTCACCCAACCCTGTCCCCTCCTCCTCACTAGCTCCTCTATCTCCCACCCAATCTCCTACTAATACTTCTAATATTGACAAACACTCAATACTAGAGCCTGAAGGGAGCACCCTGCTGGAAGCATACTAAAAAGTTAAAAAGAACTGGCTCACTTTTACAAAATGTTGCTTCATCTGAGAAAATTAGTAAAAGGAAATCTTATTTGGAATGGTGTTGGGAGGTCATCAGGGAAAGCTGACATGCCCTACACTCCTCAGTTGGAGACCCAATAGGAAGAGCCAGAATCTTGCACCTGGATGCTTCCGTAGTATCACAGTAGGAGGAAAGAAGCTTCCTCCTTCCCTGGTAACATGGCTCAACCAATGACAGACAGTAATGATGATAGACAGCCAATGAAAAACCACTATACTTAGAACTCCGGGTTTCCTCCAATGGGATTTTTGTTTATTACAGCCTCCCCAACTTCCCCCCTTTCCTCTATAAGAGAGCAGTCTTCTCCTTTGCATTATAGCTTGCTTATCTGGGATTACAATTCTCTGCTGTTCCTGAATAAATCCATTTTTGATGGTAAAATAACTGGAAGTTTTATTTTTTGAGGTTAATACAACTTATCTCCACAAAATATCCTCCTTCATCATCCGTAAATTCTAGTGAAACTTGAGTGCTTCAAGTGTTGGTAAATTATAAAAGAGAGAACTGAAAAGCAGCTTTACCACTTTCAGTCTAAAATCGCCTTTGCAAGGCCAGAAAGTTTTTGGCATGATAAGCTTGAACTTTTGTAGACCCTGCTTCTAATGGAAGCAGCATAGTTCCAGCATATTCTTACGGTTCACTGTTCTTTCTCTATTGTAGCACTAATTATACATTTTCAGTATTACCTGCTTGACAACAGTCATTCCCAGTAGACTCCAGCAAGTATTTGTTGAATTCACTGCAAAAATGACAACCACCTAATGACCAAACAAACACCCATGTTTGAAACCAGCAGCTTGTGATTCACCATGTTGAGATTTAGACTCTTAAGTATGAATACATTTCAACAGTTTATGATGTGATTTCCACCCTTCCCAGTCTTGTGGGCAGCACACACTGGAGCTGTGATGAGGTCTTAGCTCAACATTGGATTGCTGATTTCACTGTAATTTTTTTTCTTTCAAAACTCCCTGACCCAATATTAAAGTTTTCTGAGAATATTTTTGGAACTTCTTCATTTAAAAGTGGGTCCTTTACAATTTCCTCCAGGGAGTTAAAAAGAATGTTTACTTAAGAACTGGCTTTAGTGATTCAACCTAAATGTAAAAGGAGAGGCTGTGGTGAAGAGCATTTCCTCCCTCCAAGGGCTGGCACCAAACAAGCAATTGGAGGTCCTTGTAAGGTGTCTCTTATTTCAGTCCACTGTTGCTTGCTCCTGACTTTCTTGTCTTTGAGGGAGCACATTAGTAATCATAAATGAGAGCACAGATGACCTGAACACTTCAAGTGTTTATTTGGTAGATACATATTAAAATTTATATACTGCAGACATGACTTCTCTTTTTTACCAGCATCCTTTGGATATTTCTAAAGCTTATTCATATGTTAGAGCACAAAATGGCAATTAATTTCCTCAAAGCAGAAACCCTGTGGATCATATTTTCTGACCGCAATGCACAATGGTTCTAATCACACACACACACATC
>NW_023254259.1:0-218 GCF_002007445.2 Ailuropoda melanoleuca | reverse complement strand
TTTCTGGAGATTGTGACAGAGGCTCAATTATACACACACATGTACACACACAGACACACAGTGGAATGCTATTCTAATATTGGAATTATAATGGAATTATACGGAGTATATATACCATATTTTCTTTATTCATTCATCCATTGATGGACATTTAGTTTCTTTCCATGTCTTAGCTGTTGTGAATACTGCTGCAGTGAACCTGGGGGTACAGATATTTC
>NW_023254258.1:0-1199 GCF_002007445.2 Ailuropoda melanoleuca | reverse complement strand
CCAAAACATGAAGCGGGAGTCACCCCAGCTTCAGAGAGATCTTCGCCAGCTGCAGGCGCGGGCTTTCACCGACAGCGAGGATGATTCCAAACTGCAGGCGACCTCTGNTTCCAAACTGCAGGCGACCTCTATGGACCTGATGCAGACTTACGGAGGCAATGAAATAACCTTAGAACACTTAGAGAAGGACCTGGCACGAATTCAGCTCAGCATCGAAGAGAATTGCCACGGCAAGGATCTCCTTTCAGGGAAACTGGACGCGATTTCCCTGCAGCCCTCCCCCGACTCCTCAGAGCCAGCCGACTCTCTGAAGGCCGTGGCATCCGACGTAGTGAGCCAGTCTTCTCAGTTGCTCCAAGAGGAGGTAGCAGAGCTAAGAAAATCAATGCAAGAAAAGGATACAATGATTCGAACCCTCCAGGAAGAGAATCAGAGATGGATGGATTCCATGTCGGCCACATCTCCAGGGGAAGGCAAACAACAGGAACACGGGGATACCGACATGGAGCCGCTGAAGGAGAAACAGGCTGTTCTGCGAACCTTCATTCAGGATCAAGAGCTCCGACTGCAAGCAAAAAGTGAGGAATTGCTTTCTTTGCAGGAGAACTTCAGTAGCCAAGTGAGTGAAAATGAACTTTTGAGGGAGGCAGTCACCGATCTGAAGGAGAGACTAGCAGATTTTGAAACGGATGTATGTCAACTGAAAGAGGAAAATGCAAAGCTCGTGGAAACATCTAGAGAAAAGGAAATGGAAAATCAGGCCTTGCAAGAGACCAACAGGCAGCTTTCCATGCTGCGGAGAGAGGAGGAATCCCAGTCCGCTGCGGTGGAAGAGAAGGTGCTTGCTTTGGAGCAACTCTTGCGAGAGAAAGAAGAGGGCGAGACCGGGGAAGCGAAGCGGCTCATCGNGGGAAGCGAAGCGGCTCATTGATGCAGTTCCAGCCGTGCAGGCCCAGACGGTTGTTTGGCCACAGGAGAGAGAGGAAGTCCTGCTGGCACTGAAACAGAAACAAATGGAAACCTGTGCCCTCCAGAAGGAGGTGCACCATTTACGGGAGAGAGAATCACACCTCACCCAGGAGCTGGAGAGATGGTGTCACGTCGCTTCAGAAGCCGAAGATTCTCATTGCCGCGAAGCTTTGGTCTCAGAAGGCAAAGTGGCTCAACTCAGAGAGGAAGTGACGGTCTTGCAGGGAAAG
>NW_023254257.1:1138-4401 GCF_002007445.2 Ailuropoda melanoleuca | reverse complement strand
AAAAAAACAGTGACCATTAATGGAGTAATCATTTTTTCTTATTCTAATATTGGGACCTCTTGGCTATGATCTCTCTCTCTCTCTCTGTGAATTTCTTCATATGAAAAGTCTCACTAACTTGTAACAATTAAACCACATTTCATTTTGTATGAGCTAAACCATCTGAATAGTGAAGAATGAAATCTCATGAACTCACGAAAATCCCAGGACATCAGCATAGGAAATAAAATTGATTTTAAAAAGTACTCATGGACATAGTAAAGACTGTCTCACTTGGGAAATAATATTTTGTTAAATATACTTGCCGCCATTGTGAATGTTTGACAATCCTATATAGTTCATGAGTCATCAATCTGCAGGGAATTTTGACTTCCATGGAACATTTAAAAGTATTTGAAATATGTTTGTCACAAACTGGCTGGGGTTCGGGGGAGGTTGAGAACTGCTACTGGCATCTGGTGGGTAAGGAGCAGGGACACTCCAAACATCTGACAGCCATATACATCAAAGGATTCTCTGGCCCAAAATGTCAACAGTGCCAGTGCTGAGAAACCCTGCTATAATAGGAGTCCTCAGGAATGCCAATACATATAATGAGGAATCAAAAAGATAGACCAAGAGCTGAGAATAAGGGGGTGAAAAATGCTGTAGCCATGCTGGATTTTTAGGAATCTGGCCATGCTAGGAAGACAAAAGGACAGTGAAAGAGAAAAAAGGAATAAAAGATACACCCATTTATAACCAACATACAGCTACACTACCTGGATTATATTTTCCTTTGGAAAGAGTTAAAGCACAAAATTTAAATATATAATAGTTTTAGACAATAAAGGGAACTCATACCATTAAGGGACAGAATCGTATAGGAATTTCTGCAAAACGGAAGCATATGGAGTAGAATTGATGGAGAAAAGCACAACCCAAAATAGGATGGGATGGGGCCCTCAAAAAACTTTTCAGACAGGATAGTACCAGTAACCAAATGTAGTTGTGCCTAAACTTGGCCGCACATGCAAATCTGAACATCTTTCAAAGCTTGCTGTGCCCAAGCCACGCCCCAGACAAATTAAATCACAATCTCGGGCACCAGTCGGTTAAGCATCTGCCTTCAGTTCAGGTCATGATCTCAGTGTCCTGGGATCAAGTCCTACATCGGGCTCCCTGCTCAGTGGGGAGCCTGCTTCTCCCTCCTCCTCTGTGTGCCCCCATTCTCTCAAATAAATAAATAAATAAATCTAAAAAAAATTTTTTTTAAAAAATAACAATCTCTAGGAACGGGACGAAACATTAGCATTTTTGGAAGCTCCCCTGGTGATTCCAATATGAAGACAAGTTTGAGAACCACTGGTGTAGAGGTAATCAAAGGATAATTATTGGCCATCAACTAAAGCAGTGCTTTTCAGACTTTCGCCTGTATATGAATTACTAGAGTATCATCCTAAATGCAGAGTCTGACTTAGCAGGTCTGGGGTGGGGCTTGAGAGTCCATATGTCTAACCAGCTTCTACAGGATGCCAGTGTGGCTGGTCCATGAATCACTCTTAGAAGAGCAAGAAACTGAAGAGCACCAGGCCATTCCCATCACCTTTACTCCAATCCCCCCTTCAGTTGCCACAAATACAGAAATTGCCTCTAGTATTGGTCCTCTGCTTAAAGCACCGAGGCCAGCTCTCCAAACTAAGTGGAGGATAGGCCTGGAAGAAACGAAAGGAAAAGGAAAGAAGACCTCAAGGTCACACCCAGCCTATACAACAGACAGTGGAAAACAAGAAAGAAAAGGCCACTGAAACTCAGGAGTTGAGGGTATTTGGGGCATCATTTTCATCCACAGAAAATAAAGCAAGGATTTAGATTATGATAAAGATATTTTTGGCAATGACCTTAATTACTAAGTATAGTGAAATCTTACAGCTAAATGTTAAGCAGCCACTAAAATTTATATTATGGAAGAATAAGTAATGATCTAGAAAGAAGTTCATGATACAACTTTCATCTTAAAAATCTAATGGGGGATAGAAAGGGGAAAGTAAATAAGCAAGGGAGCAAGAAAGAAATGCTTTTAAGAACATGTACACCTCAGGGTTAGTGATCATTCTCACTGGAGGAAGAGATGGTGGAATTGTAGGTGATTTTTATTTTTTTCTTAGTAGAAACAAGATAATTGAAATACCACTCTCTTCCTCCAAATAAGATGTTTAGCTCCCAACTCTACTTAGTCCTACTCACAATTTCCAGAGGATAATCGAGCTGCCCTTTACAGCTATCTCAAATTGCTGGTCCTCTGCTACAAGTGACATGCATGGTCGCCAAGAGCTGATGGAGCCACCCCAGCCTTCATACTGTTAATAGAATTGCTGGTGCTATTGATGAGCTCTCATAACCCTGGGTTCCAATACCACCCCACAACTCCCCCTGCTCAACCTACAATCACAGCTCTTTCTTCCCAGGGTAAAGAAATCTGATTCTGAGTATGGCAGCCATATGAGGCTAAAACTAGATTAGAAAATATTGTAAATAATGGTAACACTAATAGGCCTCACCCACTTTTCATGTCTCAAAATGGTACCCATGCTATATCACCTTCCCTCTCAAAGGTCTTAACACCATCTTATATGGTCCCAATTATAATCCCCCTCTCTTCCATTTATAATCCTTCATTGACAAGGTTGAGGAGGGGGATGTATATGGATACCTGGTGATCTACCTTGACTTCCTAGGATCCCTGGTGTCAATCCGTTGATTAAGTTCTCTTTCATAACCTCAAATTGACTTTTTTTTTAAGATTCTTTATTCATTTGAGACAGAGAGAGAGCATAAGCATGGGAGCAGCAGAGGAAGAGGGAGAAACAGACCCCCTGCTGAGCCGGGAGCCTAACATTGGGCTTGATCCCAGGACCCTGGGACCATGCCCTGAGCTGAAGGCAGATGCTCAACTGACTGTGCCCCACAGGTGCCCCTTGGAGTGACTTAAACAAGTTGGCTTTTGGAGAAGGTTGTGGCATAGGACCTCACTGATGAGTATATTAGCATAACAGGAATTTTGGGTTTTAAAAAAAGTAATAATCCAGAAGACTACTAGCAAACAACATTTGGAGGCTCAGTCATAAGTGACCACTACACCATGGGTCCAACTACAGTACCATTTAGACATTTTGGGTTTTAAAAAAAGTAATAATCCAGAAGACTACTAGCAAACAACATTTGGAGGCTCAGTCATAAGTGATCACTACACCATGGGTCCAACTACAGTACCATTTAGACAT
>NW_023254257.1:0-996 GCF_002007445.2 Ailuropoda melanoleuca | reverse complement strand
GGATCACGCCCTGAGCCGAAGGCAGACGCTTAACCGCTGTGCCACCCAGGTGCCCCCATTTAGACATTTTAACATTACTTTCATATAGAAAAAAAATTTGTCAGAGTACTTCAAGCTGCCCCATTATCAACATGGTATTTCAAGTCTCTGGCTAAAGATTCATGGGTAGTTGCTTCTGTTAGACCATTAATCATTGTGCAGCATTATGGATAACCTCAGGTTTGAAGTTATTAGCTTTTTAACCCTTCTTTGTAATTAGATCAGCATAGTTTTCTGTTAAAAGGCAACAAATCAATAAGTCAGGAGAAGGAAATATTTCCTCCCTCAGGCAATATATAATTAGTCTGTTAGCCTCAAATGTCTACAAAGTGAATTGTTTGAAGTTTACTGTCAAATTAAAATACCTCTAATTTGTTAGGCATCTACTATATATTTATTCTTAATGCTATAGAGTAATTGTAATTCAGCTGTTTGTTTAGCCATATATATTTTTTTCCATTTAGGTCCCTTTCTTGTTAAAACTGAATAACAATCTACACACTAAAAAGAAAAATAAGAAGCTATCATTAATAGAGGATAAAATAGAGAAATAGAGGAATAAATGCCAAAAGTCATTCTTCAAAGCAACTTAGCTCAAAAATATTATTTGCAAATATGTTATCTTTTACACTATTTATCTTCCTAAAATTTCATCAAGAATACACCCTAAAAAAGCTAATTAAAGACAAGCTATGACTATGAAAATCGTTAAGAGAAGTACTGTAAATACAGAAGGAGACCTAGAAACTAACAAGATTCAGGTGTCCACTAAAATATAAGTTCGTTGAGGGTAAAAACTTGCCTCTTATTTACCACTGTATCTCCAACCCCTAAAAGAGTGCCTGGCACATGGTAGATCCTTAATAAATATTTGCTGCATAACTCGCTGTTTGCAGTAGCTCTGTGCAAGAGAACACAATGGATATTAAGGCATAAATATTTCAGTTGCTAAAAACA
>NW_023254256.1:0-4434 GCF_002007445.2 Ailuropoda melanoleuca | reverse complement strand
TGTGAATGGGCTCAGGTTTGGAAACATACTGGCAGGTTGATCCAGCCAGCACTGCCAACAAAATAAAAATGGAAGTCAGGCATATTTATCATCTTACAATTAGTCACCGATCACTCGATCAGGCCGTGAGCCTGTCAAAAGGTCACAAATAACAGAAGCACAACCCACGAATCTCTGGAGTAGTGAGTAGTAAAGTTTATTTTGTGCGTACGCCAAGAAGACAATTTGCAGGCCTGGAGCTCTCACACCAGGACATGGAAGGAGGCTCAGAGGTATATCGTTAGCAGGCAGCTTCTGTCGTGAGAGAGCAGTGACTGTTTATCGGTTACAATATTAGTGATTGGTTATAATTTTAGAATTCTCTTAAATGAGAGGGAATTGGCTGGTGATTATCTCCTTTCAACCTTTGGAAAACGTCTTTGTTTTTGTTTTTTTGCTTAAGATTTCCAGAGGCAGACGCAAGAAGTGACCCAGGTCAGGTTAGCCTTGCAAAATAAGCTAAATGAGGCTTTGCTTGTAGGACTACCCTGGTTTTTGTCTGCTCAGAGAATTTTCAATGCTGGACTCCATTTGTTTCTGATTTTAACGAGCCAAATTCTCCACGAGACTATTTCTTCCCTGGGTCTTTCTAGTCATATGTGGGGTACATTGAGATGAGTGTCTCGGATCTCCCCTCCAAGCAGAGCTTCAGAGCAAGGACCTGGGGTCTGTTCTGCTCGATTTAATGCAAGTGCAAAAACAGTGTTGCCCCGTGGGATGGCAGCATGTTTTTCCCCTCCCAAACCTGTCACGTTTTGAGTCTGAAAGGAGAAATCAAAAGCACACTCTCTCCAAAAAAAGGAGGGGGAGGGGGGAATGGGCTTCTTTCCTGAGCTTTTCAGTTATTTATCAAAGCACGCTTGGTGAAGCAACTGCCAGAGCACCTGCTCTCACCTTGGCGGCCGCCTCGGCTTCCATTTTGCTTATTACACACGACCAGGCAGCGGGCACGGCGCCCACGGTCCCGCCAGAGCCAGCGTGCACCCGGCCGGGTTTGGTCTGGGGTACTTTTCCCAGTGGTCCCTCCATGGATGATTTGGGGACTGGACAAATTATGTGCTTTCATTAAAAGCCACACGTAAGAAGACCTCAGGTCATCTGGATGATGGACATTTTTGCTCAGTCTACCTGTGTGTACGTGGAGATTTTCCTGGGCTAACACTGGTTTTAATGTCCCGGATTTTTGGACCCTCGTGATTACAGAGATCATCCAGACACCCAGGGAGAGGCTACTGATTGGTGAGAACTTGCCTCCCCTGAGAAAGCATGACCCACTGTCTGGAGGGGACAGGATGGCTCCGTGTTTTGTAACTAGAAGAAAGATTCTGGGTGGGTTTTAAAGAATTTGGGAGTTGTAACTAGGAGATTGGCAAGGTGACCGAAGGAAAAGTATTTTTATTGTGATCTGATAATTACCTTGTTCTTCCTTTGTCTCAAAGGGGGAAAAAAGTGCATCCTCTTTTTCTTGAAGTCTACACTGCAAGAGTCACCTTGATCCTCATTGATTCCAAACCTGAGTTCATCACTAAATTTGAGCAAGATATGCTCCAGGGGAAATCCATAATGCAAATGCCAAAAAAAAAAAAAAAAAGGAAAAAAGAAAAAAGGAAAAACAAGAAAGTAAAGACGATTTCTGGAGAACACCCAGGCCTTGCTCACTTTGGGGTCCATTTGTTTGTGGAGGTTAAATCCCCAGGGATATCAGTATAGGTAGAGCTCAGCACTGGCCCCTGGCCAGGTTCCTGTACTAATGGGAAGGTCAATAATCAAAGATTAGAAAACCATCATTCTTATAACCTATTTTTCCGATCCTTACATCTACGACCACTTGCTCCTACCTTAAATGTTCCTCCCAGCTTGGAACAGTAAAAGCTGTCGGTGACGGACCAAGCACCCTGTGACACTCAAATTGTGTTGATGAATGACTTGGTGTCACTATCATCTGTTTTCTGAAACATTGGCTCTGACATTTTTTAGGCATAATACAAGAAAACTGTCACCTGAGAGACTGAATATAATAGCATTTTTAAGAGAATGCTTTGCCACAGTTACATGCCTGTCAGAGACATTAAGCATTGGGGAAGTGATGAGAATCATGTTTTTATAGCCTTAGTCAAAATACTACATATTTAGTAAAAGTTGAAAATAAGATTTTCGTTATATTCAGATTCCTTATTGAAGGTTTCATTTTGCGTGTATGTCCACTTAATATAAATTTTAGAAATCTATTAATTTAGGTTTATTATGCGGGCTATGTACTTTGTTAAGTGTGGTTATTTATAATAGCCAAATTTGTTTTATGGTTCTCTACAGAAATCCTTATTAGCTGAGTAATAAAAAAAAAAAAACTAAACTAAATTCTTTAGAGGATCTATTCTCTTTTCTGATTGTATAGAAATATGAGTAAGATTGATTAACTCTAGATAAATTGCTAGTGTTAATAACAAAATGTCACAAATGAGATACCAGGTATTCTCTCTCCCAGCCCTGCTATAGAGCCCTGCCCATGTCCTTGATTTATGTGATATAATTGTCTATTTGTGAAATGGCATTTATCATATATAACAGATAGGTCATGACTACGGGTCTTACATTGGATGGATGCTTTAATAGCTTCCCTCACAACATTTAGAATACAGTCCACTTTTTTAAATTTTATTTTTAAGATTTTATGTATTTATTTATTTGAGAGAGAGAAAGAAAGAGAGCAGGGGAGGAGCAGAGGAAGAAGGACAAGCGGACTCCCTGCTGAGCTCAGAGCCTGCTGTGGGGCTCCATCCCAGGATCCTGAGATCACGACCTGAGCTGAAATCAAGAGTCATATACTTAACCGACTGAGCCACCCAGGCACCCCTACAGTCCACTTCTTATGCTAAAGGCTGGACACATTCAAATTTCCAGTGGATGAGAAATAGATGCATGTCCCTAATACCCTAGCATTCAAAATCACACTGATCTGTGTTGTTCAGTTTGGTCCACTGAAGCTCATTTTAGAATCCCTTAAAAAAAACAATTCTGAATAATGCTTTTCTGTATTTAAGGTCAACACAAAATAAAGTTCATTCCAGAAATGGTCGGCCCTATATTAGAAATGACGCTAATTCCTGAGACAGAGCTGCGCAAAGCCACCATCCCTATCTTCTTCGATATGATGCAGTGTGAATTCCATTCGACGCGAAGCTTCCAGATGGTAAGGGCGTAGTAGGTGTGCGGTAAGTGGCTTGGGGAGAAGGCACACAAGCCTGAAAACCTTGAAAAAGGCTTATAAATGACTCTGGAGGTAAAGGTATTGAACATGAAAAACCTAATTCCCTACAGTTTAAAAGAGAAAAATCCTAGGACTTCCCTTCTTGAAGAAGCCTATCATCCTTTGCTCTCATCTTTAGGGAGAAATATTCCCAATTATTATTATTAGCTTTTACTTACTTTTTTAAATCTGGATTTACTTACACATTCAATCCTGGATAAAAGTCTCTTCCCCCTCTCCTTGGTACATACCCTCAGAATGTTTAACCAAATGTTACCACATTCTCTCAGACTGGCTGCTTCTTGCCAACATGTGTTATTTTCAAGTCAAAAGTCTTTGCTTTTCCTCTTTCACATCTGTCTTGGTCTTTTACCTGTGCAGCGGAACCGGTAAGAACTCCTCGAAGACAGTCTGCGTAGCGTGCTCAGAACATACGGTATCAATAGGAAAGACAACATCTGAATATTTATGTTGGAGGATTAACAGAATGTCCTTCCCTGGATTCCATGAAAATAAGTATGGTGTTTACATATTCACTGTGGGTGGCACACTCACGTGCACGAACGTACGGTGGCTTTCTCCTCAGTGGGCTGCTGGCTTGGCTATGATGCTTTGCAGGAGGCACGAGAAGAACCCAAATGGTAGTACATTGAAAGTAACCTTTGCAAAGTAACCTTTGCTTAAATAGTATAATAATTCAAGTAAGTAAGTATCAATTTCACATAGATTTCTGAGGAATTTTAAGAGAAATTCTTATATTGGAAGGAAACCAAAACTGCATCAGAGTAGCAGGAATGTAGTGGGATCTAATATTTAAAGAGTAGATTTTCCCTCCTCCCCTTTATACTTTTTAGGTCATAGACTGTGAATCATTTATAGATTTCCACTGGCCAGTCCTCATCACCATGGCATGCAGGTGGTAGCTCCAGAGCCAAAACCAGATACAAGCCAAAAGAACCTCTGCTCTGTGAGTACGTTTGAGTTTGCACACTGAAGCCAGGTAGACCATGACTCCCGGTACTACCGGATCTCCAGCAAATGACTGAACGCCTTTAGTCTTTGACTCAGAGCTGTCATGTTGGTACAGAATGAAATCTACTCCAAAGGGATGTTGTAACAAGTGAATAAAATAAAGCTGAGAAGACCGC
>NW_023254255.1:0-4291 GCF_002007445.2 Ailuropoda melanoleuca | reverse complement strand
CCGGGGACTCGCCTACTTGGCGTGGAGCGCGCCTCGGCCGGCTGGTCCCGGAGGGGGTGCGGGACGCGGCCCCCAGAGCGCCCCCAAGTCCGGGTGCTGCGGAGGGGAGCGGAGTCGCCCCCGCGGTCACCGCAGTGCCCTGGCGCTGGGGCGGTGGTGCTGTGACCGCTTGCAGAACGTGGAAGGGATGGGAGACGAGAGTGTGTGTGTGTGTGTGTGTGTGTTCGTGTGTGCCCGCGCGGGGGGGGGGGCTGGCAGGGACGTTGTGAACGTGTCGTTCTCTAAATGCTGGCTTATTGAATGCCTAGTGCAGCAAAGTATGTGTGCGTGTATATATGTGTGTGTAAGGACAGGGTGGCTGCCCGGAATTTCCACACTGGGTGGCAGCAGGGAAAGGTTGGCTCCACACTAACACAATTTTTTCTCCTTAAGTACGTCTTGGCACTGCTCCTTCCTCTCGCTGATTTGTTCGAACGCTGCAGATACTTCCCAGGCTGAGGCATTGCTCACCTCAAAGCTGGGGCTGGAGAACCTCTTGGCAAAAGAAAATGCCTTAACTTCGTGTTAAGAATAACCTAGTTAGCTTTTGCAGCATCCTTTCCATCCTTTTCCTGCACTTGTCTCCAAAAGATACTCCCTCCAGGATTCCCCCACCCCCGCCTGAGGACTGCAGCTTCTGCTGTCCCTTCTTTTCTCAAGAGTGCAAAAGAGATCACTTCCCAATTACCTCCATAGTTATGCAAATCATAGACATATTGAAATTTTGAAATATTAAGCAGACAGCAACTTTTAGGTGTGAAAATTGTGTAGGTGATGTATTTGGGAGCTAAACAAATGAAAAGGGTAAATTTGAGAACATCGTGAGTGACTGTTTTTCCTTTTGTTCTCCTAATTGTTTTAAGGCGTTCGTTTTCACTTAATATTTTGGGTGGGGGCGGAGAGCCTTTGGAAAGGACCAAATCCAGGGCCTGCATCAGATGGAGCATGACCTGAACTAATGGGTGCCTGTTCTGCACCATTACATACGCTGTTAGAAGTACTGCTGGCCCGAGACCCAGCTCCAAGGAGCCTGTATGCTAAAACCCTGCTCCTGGGGAATGTTTCAAGCCTACTAGTCATGCAGGTTTTTTTTTTTTTAAGTAAAAAACTGTCCATAAGATTTTTAAAAAGTAAGAGGCACATGAAAATATGTTTCTCCAAACCATGAGCTCTTTTGTTCAGGTGGATAAAATATTTAGTTGCTGGGTAATTTTTAAATTCAGGTTTTTTTCCCTTCAAACTCTATAGGGTTAAAATCAGCTAGAAAATTTTGGAAGGCTTCATGCCCTCAAGGGCTTCCTGCAGGCTTAAATGTTAAGCCAAGCTGGTTGGAGGTGGTGTTATCAGAATACTTAATAGAGACCAGGGTAATGTGCTTGCTGATGGGGTTGTGCACATATAAAGTAATGTTAACTCTGCGCCACTCAACAGCTCCCTGTCAGCCCGAGCAGCACCTTTGATAAGTGGGTCCTGTGTAGGGATCTGGCAGTCCTAGGCTGGGATTTTTCTTTTATAAAACATCCGTAGGTTGTGCTGATGACACATGACCTTGAAGGAGGTGGTACAGTGGAGCAGGGAAATTTTTTTTTTTTTAGGTGTAGCTTAACATCTAAAAGGAAAACATGTGTTTTCCTCTAAGTTTTACAATTTTCGTAAGGAAATTCACAAATTCTTTAACAGCTCCTCTGCCTTCTGCCCTTGCTCCTTTTCATTTTATTCTCTTAATCTGAGTATGTGAATGGCTCAGAAATGGTAAATGGAGTTAGTAACGTAAATGGAGTTAGTAATGGAGAGAATGTAGTTCTTACAGTAAATTCATCTCTTTCTTATTTTTTCTGGGCCATTTCTGTAGTGTGCACTCTTGCAATCTTGTCATGATAAGTCCTGTCCTCCCTTCCCTTCCTCTTCCCTTTCTCTTCCCTTCTTTCTTCCTTCCTTCCTTCCTTTCTTTTTTTCTTTTGCTGATAATCCAGTTAGTATTAACAATCTATATATTGGGTAAAATAATTAGGAATTATGGACAAAGGTATTGTGTTTTAAAAAAAAATCAGTCAATAGGAGCCCTCACTTGTGAAGCTGACTGATCATTTCCTGTATCTGATTAGAGCACTGTAAGTGTTATCTTGGATTTTTATTCAAGCAGAGTAGCTCATTGATGCATCCTTGGCATCCTTCTGTCCACGGAAAGCTATTCTTCTTCTTTTTCTAGAAGAAGATCGTGATCATTTTTAAAGGAAGCAAAGGTGAGATCTTTAATGAACCATGTGCATGAGTTACGGCCACTGCTGTGAATTCATTCTTCATCTGTGAAGGGAGTTTTGTCACAGGGTAGTCTGCGCCAGGCCCTCTCCCATCTCTTTTCCTTTATGCAATTGTGAGTTTCCTAACATTCCTTTCAAGTGCTTCTGTAGATGAACGATCAGCTTTGATTCAGTGGCTCCCCCACCAGCCGAAGCATGCCCACTCTGACGTGTTTATCTCTGAGAGACATGGAGAGTGGACCAGTACTGTCTGGATGTGCTGGAGCAGAACCCTATCGTAAAATGAGCCCTCAGCCTATAATGGATTTGTTCGCTGTCCTAGCCCCACATGCTCATGATTTGAACGTGTGGTTTATTTTATTGTGAAGTGTTCATGAACGTCCCCGTGTGTCAGTGAGCTGTGATTTGGTATTTAAAACCATGGATCTTCATGGGGATCTTCCTCTTTTTCAGGCAATCTTACAACGTTTTAGGGAGGGAATCCTTGACTTGAAGAAAACCCATGATGTAAAATGACCTTGGTCAAGGGTCGATTCTTTCGTTTGCGTAGGCAAGTTGAGTGGCCCTTGGCATACACTGTGGCATCTGCTTTTGTACTTATGCATAGACTGAGATTGAGAACTGAATTGGGGCTGCAAAAATTATTCTGATGGGAATGTGCGAGCTTTCTCCAGCCTTCCTTTGCAGAATGAATTCTTTCACTGTGCATTTCTTCACAGTGCGTGTCCATCTTGTGGATAATGATAAGAAGCATTTGAGAAAGTAGTCAGCAATTAATAGTAAGAGTCATAAAGTATAAACATCAGTGCACGGTGATGTAAAAGAGATGGGCCAGACTGTTTCGCCCTTTTGTGGAGGCACAAGAAGGTTAATTGTGCAGAGTCAGGGACTCAGCAGTGCAGAACTAAGACTAAAACTCAGCTCTTAGGTTTGCGTCCTTTCTAGGAGAGAAGGGCTGCTTATCAGCCATTCAAGTCTGTGTTAGCTTTGCAGCAAACAGGGTACCCAATCGTTTTTGTCAGCTGTAGGAATGTCAGGGAGTACAAAGGAAAAGACTCTGAGCCATGGGAATTAGCACCTTTTGCTCCCTTGGTAATGAAGGCATGAGGGGCGTTAGATAGATATGCACTGTGCTATTTTTTTTTTAAGGATCTGCTGGAAGGCACGCCCACACTTACATAATCAGACTTTTTTTTTTTTAACTCAAAAATTGGTGTGTATACATTCGCAGGAAGGGCAGACTCTGAAACAGTTAGGGCACTAATTTATTTGACATTCAGTCTTATTTGTACTTGGGCTTCCGAGAAGTGTCTTTATCAAGGCTGAATTCACTGAGAAAAGATTGCAACTTCTGGGGACCGCGCTCCTGTAGGTATAGCCCTTGGGGAGAGGGAGAGACACCGAAGCACACATTGGTTTCCTGAAAGTGTGGCATTCTGGGCGTTTTATTAATTCAGAGAAACATTTGTCGAACACCTTCTGTATGCACGGTGTGATATTCGGTGTTAAGCATCCAAAGTAAGGAGAGATGTGGTTTGCAATTGTAATTGCAAAGGAAAGATTTAGGGGCTGGTGTGGGACAAGCAGGAGGAAAAACACATGTAAAAATTCTAGGATATTAGGGGCATATTAGGGGATATTAGGGGCACCTGGGTGGCTCAGTGGGTTGTGGTCTCGGGGGGGGGGTTCTGGGATTGGCCCCCGCATTAGGCTTCCTGCTCAGCAGGGAGCCTGCGTCTCCCTCTCCTGCTCCCCCTGCTTGTGCAGTCTCTCTCTCTCTCTCTGTCAAATGAATAAATAAAATCTTTAAAAAAATTAAAAAAAAATCTAGGATATTAGGGTAGGAGGAGACCTTTAGAAAACATCACCTGGTCTACCTCTGCCTCCCACTCCCCCATCATTTTGCAGATAAGGAAGCCAAAGCGTAGAGAGCTGAGATGCTTCGGCCCAGTGTCATCCTCCAAATCAGGGGCTGTCTTGGTCACGGTGCT
>NW_023254254.1:0-8321 GCF_002007445.2 Ailuropoda melanoleuca | reverse complement strand
GGGCGCGAGGACACGCAGACACGTCCTCAGACAGGTCTGTTCTAGGAAGACTGACCCCTCCACCAGACACCACTAATAGAGTGGAATTGGAGTCTTGAAATATGTATTTCTTTCTTTATATATACACTTTGATGTGAGGCCAACAGCTGAGGAGAAAACTTCTCACGTGGCCCCCTGGGCTTTCAGGAGCGTCGCTCCAGAAGGGAACACANAGGTGAAGCCCGAAGCCAAAACACCCTTCTGACACGCATACCCCCTTGACAGGCAGCTTGCAGTAGGAGTTTCAAAGAATCAAAGGTAGAGTGTCAGCCAGGCCCTGGGCTCAATAATTCAGTGTCTCCAACGGGGAAGACACACATTCGTGATGTCATTACAGCTTTTGGGAAAAATGTTTGGCCTGTGAGAGGGCGAGCGGCCTCATAAATCCCAGAGATAACGCCGGGCAAGGGGCAGAACAGTGGTTTCGTTCCCTACTGCATAAACACAGATTACAGAGCATCCTAATCATGTCACCGTGGTTTGTATGCCAGTCTGAAAGTTACTTTCCTTGTTCAAAAGCTGGACACGATGAGGGGAAGGCCCTTTTTAAATGCCATCAAGCCATGGCCGGTCATTCCCCCTGCCGGCTGCTGACACCGGTGCGAGCTGGTGTTGGTCTTGAACTCGTTTTTGAGGGCTCCCCCATGCCGGCCCTGCTCCTTGGATGAGCACAGGCTGATCCGGTCACCGCAGGCACATTGTGGAGAAATGACACATGCTGTCGGTTGTAGACGCACTCGGGATGGGGACCACTTAGAGCCCCAAATGCCAAGCAGCCCAGGGCCTTTTCCCGTTGGGGCATCCATATGGATACGTACGGCCACGACGGATGTCTGGAGGTCAGTGAAACTCATCACTAAAATTTGTCTCATCTATGTTTTGCTTTTTTCCGCGTGGCTCCTAGAAAATGTTCAATGACCTACGTGGCTCCCATATTTTTTCTAGTGAGTGGGCAGGGTTCTAGAATCAGCTTGCAGAGAGGAGGCAGAGCTCTGGCGAGGGCTCCTCTAGCAGCCAGCTGGCCTGAGCCACCGGCAGTCTCCTAGGGGACCCACAAACCTGCCACATGCCAGAGCCGTCTCCAGCCCTCAGCAGCGGGGCTGGGTCTGATCCTGAAGGTCCGGCGGAGGGCAGGAGACGACACCGACCGCGGACGTCCGTACCTGCAGAAACCACTTTCAGGGGCTCTGTCTACAATTTTGTTTTCTCTTCTCTTGCCGCAGACCCGTCCCCAAACACCCACACCAAGTGCCCAGACCCCCCCACACCGCCTACATGAAGTGAGAAGCAAGTCGACACCATTTTTTCGACAGTGAAGACAGAAGTTTGCACTATCGTTCGACTCCAGTTGGAGTTCGGTTTTTTTGTACCAACTTTAATTTTTTTTGAAATGTTTAAAACACCATTATTCTCGGAACTTTGAGCTACTGCCGTCGGTGCTGTGGTGCTCTGCATCCTTGCTCAGGTACTTGTAAATTATTAATTTATGCGGAATGCTGGCCCCAGTGCAGTGCGCTGTGGGAGGCATTTTTACCATCACTGAGTTTTCCATGGAAGGAAGGCTTGTGTGCTTTCAATAGTTAGTGAACTTGAAATATCATGCTTTATGGGATTCTGGACAGGAGGTTTACTTTTTAATCAAGGCTTTATTGGAAGAACGGTTCCGCAGCTATCCACAGCTGTGATTACGGCACGGACCCAGCTCAGGAGACCCCAAGTAGAACCTTGAGTGATTTTCTGGGACCCCTGATCTCAGCCCAGAGCCAGGGGTTTCCCGTCCAGGCTGCGCTGGCTTTCAGTGAGACCCTGGGCCTTGTGGCAGCTCACGGGCCAGCCCGCCCCCGGCCACAGCGTGAAGCTCCAGGGTAGCAGGGAAGGCTCCAACACAAGGCCAGCCAGAAACTTGACCTTGAGCTCCTAGGCCGTGAGCACATTTGGAGAGCAGGCAAAGACCCTTGCTTTACAGAAACACTGCCCTTCGCACGCCGCTGACATCAGCACCTTACTGCGGTGGGGAAGGGTGGTGGTTGTACAAGCAGGCTACCGCCCAGGCACTGCAAACCTCCATCCCTCTGTACTGTTTGGAGCTAAGCAAATTACCACCTTGTCTTCTCAACTGTAGTACAACAGTTCTGTGTTCAGACAGACAGATGAGGCTTTCCGTGGGACCATAACTATTTTCAGATGTTACCCAGTAACCAGATCTAGTGAATCAAGGCTGTAGATAAAAATCTCGTATTATTGCAAACTTCAACTTATTAAAAAATACACAAAAAATACAGTCAAATGGAATGCTATGTGGCAGGCTGTGTCTGCCATCAAGTCACTACTCAGTTATTGGGGGGAGGTTCTATTATTTTTCCAGCTTGGCTGTGGGAATCTCTAAAAGATATTTTTAGCATAAGGTCTGAATTCTTTTTTTTTTTTTAAACACTTGCAACTTACCTGTTGCGTGTTCCAGAATGTGATAAGGAAATCCATTTCCTAATCCGAAATATTCATGAAATGCGGTCTTGGGCAGCAGCCCCTTCAACCTTTTACTCTTCAAATGTCTGACTGGGGAGCCGTTTTCACAAGGATATCTACTAACAGCACGAAAATTACAAAAATACTCAGACAAGGTAAAATGCCATTACGCCTCTGTCTTCTGGTGGGGTCATATGTGACTCGTTTTCCCATTAGAAGGCAGATGACAACAGTTCCGTAATTCACTCTGTTTTATGATCAAGACTTCAGCTGGGGTCAGTTCACCGGTTTTTCTATGCCTTGAAGCAGAGACACACAAAATATACCAAGAATCGGTTTGCCTTCCAGAAAACAAGACTGCATTTAACTCTCCCCATTGTTCCCCACTGTATCCAGGCAACGTAGTAGTTACGATCGCGGATAAACTAAATACACAAAAGGGAGCCCAGTTCTATTACATTCCAAGTCCCATAGCGTGCATCTGTGTATCATACAACCCTTCAGAAGGCAAAGCCGTGGTAGAAACTGTTACTGCTGATGAAAACCTACGGAATTACTGTAACTGATGGCGCATTTGGTAACTGTATCGAGGCCAAAACACATGCTGTTGAGAAGTTTACAGAATTTTCATGGTGCATTTTGTGGGTATTGTCTTTACAGATGCCCAGGTCCTTCGATCTGTCATTTTAGCCCCTCCTCCTATTGTGAGGAGGAGGATGTGAAGTTTGTGTCTTTTTTTTTTTTTTGTCTGTCCTTAGAATTCCTGTGCTTCCATTTCAGAGAACCAGGAATAGTTTGGTATTAAAAAAGGTTAACGCTGTGATCTTATACGATGCCATCAGTGGCCATGTAGGGGCTGCAGCTGATGACCCATTCCTCTCTCTACAGTACGAATTGCTTTTATAGAGCCATACAAGTTATTTCTGGATAAGAACATGTTTAAACCTAACATCCCCTGACAAATATACAGATATTAAGGGAACAATACTTCCAAGATGCAGAGCCCATCAAATGAAGCATTTTAGCACTAAGTTCCATTTTAGTCTAACTTAGGAAAAGAACCAAGAGCCAGGGGTTTTTTTGAGGGGGGGCAGGGAGCTGTACCTCTCCCTTTTTATATCCTTATAGATGATAGAAACAAAAATCAATACTTATATTTCCATAGCAGTCTATTTTTAATATTTTTAAAAGTTTTATAGGCATGAATAAGGGTTGATTTGAGTTTATAAGGCCATCACTGAGAAATTGAACGTGTCTAGACCCAAAGTAGGTCCTGAGGGTAGTCACTTTTCTTTCCCCGCCTTGTTAGAGTTGTAGGTTACACGACCCCACTTACTGGGAAATATAGGGCTAACCTTCCAGGCATTCTCTTTAAAAGTTTATCTCCTGAATTTTTTTGGTAACAGTTTTCCTGACACATGGAATCAGATGTGTAGCAACCAAGAGAAACAATGCATAACATTTTCCATTGTCAAAATATGCATACAGAGGTTACACTTCCCAGTGTGAATTTTTCCAGCTTACACATGTGGGATGACATCACAGAAACCACAAAAGCAACAAATTAAGCTACATGAGAATAAATACTGACTGGTCTCGGAGGGGACATTTTTATGCCTTCTTAGCTTTATTACGATTTCTCAGGCTAAAACCGTAGGCCATTGTTCTCTGGCAAATCAGTACAACACATCACTGTATCCCCTCGAAGAAAAACAGCGAAAACTCGGATCAGCGTCAAGCTGCTCTTAGGCGCCTGCGATTGCCCCTGGTGCTGCAGCGAGCCCGGTGCGGGGCCAGCTAGATGGCCCGGGCACCCTCCTGCCATCTCTCAGTTGACGTTTACTAAGCATTCTGAGCCAATGTGACCCCGACAACTAAAGGGGTGAGATGCCTGGGCAGCTGGGCTGGATCTTTCTCACGCAACCTGACCCCTCGGCAGTCTTTCCTCGTGAGACTGATTTCATTGAAAACTTCTGCAGTGGAGGGTTCCCTTTGGTTCTGGAAGCAGCAAGCCCAGGGCAGACTCACTCTGGAGCTCCTTCCTCCCTGCTATCAATAGGACCCCAGCTAACCACAAGTGACCCAGATAAACAGGATAACGACCTTCCCCCGAAATCTCACCATGCCGGTGCTGAGCCCCGGGTGTGACTTCATACACAAGGGCTAGCAGGTGGGGGACGCTGCGGCTGCCATCTTTTCTCCTGCCCACCACCCTAGAGGCCTGCCCCAGGCCGCCACAGTTACTACCCCCCACGACTCAGGCTCAGGCCCATACACACGTCTGGACTCGGGCAGCTGAGGCTACCACATCTGTTTGCCTCTTCTCGCCCAGAGGGCAGTCCTGTCTCCACACAAACCCAGTGCTGATGCCCCTCCCGTGTGACCAGCCTGTCTTTAGAGCGACTACAGGTCGGCGGGGCTGTGGCAGGGTGTTTCTACCCCCCACCAGCCCAGCCACTGGACGCCCAAAGCCCACCCTTGTCCAGAGTGGCGGCTTGGAGCAGGCTCACCCGCTACATCCCAGCTTTGACTCCAGCAGCGTCCCTCCCAGGCACATCACCCCCTAGAAAATCAGTTTATCCACGATGGCACAAGTCTCGACTCACTCTACAGGTCCGGTTGACATCTCTCTTCATTTAAAACCTATTTGGAAACTCCGATAGTGGTATAAGTTACACGCTAAGAAAGATTCGTGAGCCCCAGGCTAAGAACCATTTCTGTGCAGTGAGGTTGCTTCCAGAAGCCATTTATTTACCTACACATAGATGGAAATCCCCTTTACTCTTGGGACAGCAGTGGCCGCTGACAGCCCAGCCATAAGAGCCTGTTTCATGGGAGAAAAACTAGGAGACAAAACACTGCATATAAAATTGTTATAATATTCAATAATGGGTAGTGATAGCCTGGAGATTTACCACACAGTGAAAGGAATTCTCAGTGGGATTCAGCTTTTCCAGGTCGAATATTCTGGAACCCATCCTGATTTTCCACATCATCTGCAAAATAAAACCAAAAAAAAACAAAAAAAAAACCATGTCTTAGGCTCCCCCTGTGAGTCTCCTTCCAGAAAATAATTTATTCAGTCCTCAATTTAAGCACAGTTTAAATCCAGACAAAACAATAAATAGCTGGTGATCTTTTTAGTTTCACAAAGAAGTAGAAAGACATCTATGTATGTTCGTGGCCTATAAGCAAGCACTTAAGTAGGGCAGTGAAAGAAAGAAAGGTTTCAAATTAGAAAGACAGAAACTCCTCTAAGAGTCCAAGGCAGGACGAGGAACGGCAGAGCTAGTGGTTCTCTTTTACTTTCTATCAGGTCGAATTGGGAGGTTAGGGAAGACCCATGGTTTGAGCGTGTGTGGCAACTGTTAAGTAAATCTCTTGGACACTTGGCTGCAAGCCACTCAGCACAGTGCAGTTACAGCTACCAAACAGACCAGTTCCTTCAGTTCATCATGCTTCGTCCACTTATAATGCTTCAGTTTGCTTAGTTTTTTTTCCACATACTTTTTATGTTACAGCCTGTTACTTCTGTACACAATTCTCATATTTGGGTTCTACAGGTAACAACCTGCTATTTCCGTAGAGAAAGCCATTGTTAAGAATATTATATCCAATAAATGGTATACAGGAAAACATACAGACGTGTCTCGTTCATTACTGACGATGTTACAAAAATGGGGGAAAGGAAACCTCTTATCTGTATCTCACCCATTTATAGAGGCACAAGGAAGATCTGGAACAGTCCATAAGAAACTAAAAAGAGTGGTGGTCAGGGGCCAGGTGCTGCCAGTCCACTCGAACCAGTCAGATGATGGCACAAGAAAGAAGGTGCCTTTTAACATATGCAAATGAGGGGGCGGGAAGGGGGAGGGGGAGACCAGATACTTGTTTTGAACAATGTAAATGTATAACCTATCCAAATCGTTTTTTTGAAAACTCACCTTATTTACAAGAGAAAGTCAAAAAAGCAAGCATGCAGGGGTAGAAACATGGACATCAGGTTTCTCCAGAATGAAAATCTGAGTGTAGTGGAAAGTTATATAGATTTTTGAAAAACAGAATCCAGCTTCATAAAGAACTACAGAAAATACAAAGAAAAATAGATATATAGAATGGTAACAAAGGGTCTTTATTCTTCCCACCTTCAACCCATGTTAAAGCAAGTAGGCAAAAAATAAGTACCTGGAAGACCCCAGTCATAACATACTACATGCTGGCTAAAGGAACTTAATAAAAATAACCATCAAAATGGATATGTATCAAATTGAGATACTTCAAACATACAGAATATGCCTTCTTCCAAAGTGCCTCTGAAAAAGAGAAACATATCTATAATTTTATATATTAAGCCACAAAGTAAAATTCCAAATGGTACAACAAACCATGGGTTGTGTCTTTGGGAAAATTCACACACAAGTCAAATCACTAATCTCACTAAGGAAAAAAAGATAAAAGCACAAACACAAAGCGTGTGAACCTACCGAGTCGAGGGGTCCACGGTAACCCCGTGAGGTGGCTCAGGAATGTGAGGATGGGTCACTATTTTAAAATCTGCTCATTCAGGTCACCAAATTGACAGATTTTCAGGAGATATGCCATATGAGGATTATCAGACACACTGAAAAGACATTTGAGAAAATTCTGTATCTATTCCTGAGTTTTTAAAGATAGGAAGAAGGCCAGAAACCACAGGACTCGAGAGATGTGAACGTCATTTGTGGAAAATTAAACTCACAAACCCATGGCAAGTCCTTGTTGGCTAAGCAGTCCTTGTTGGCTAAGTTGCACTGCAATAGCTTACACCACGAGAGGGTTCTTTCTTACACGTCACATCGGTCTGGGGAGGAGCTCTGGCTCTTTGTGGGGTTTATGGAGAGCCTCCTCCTGGTCTTGGGGCAGAAGGAAGAGAGATGTGGGGATTCTTAAAACTTTCACTCAGAAGGGCAGGAGCCATTCCCGTTACCATTTCATTGACCAAAGTCACCCCATTACATGGCCAAGGCTTCCATCAGGAGGATGGGATGACATCGCCAGGATTTTGTCAATGACAAGGAATGTGTACTCTCGCCACAGACGGGGCCTGTGAATGCACTCTACAACAGACTGAGAAATGAAGTTAAGGTGAAGGTCAACGTTGATCGTGGGAGGGAAAGGGCTGTGGCAAGTTGGGACTACACTCTGATTTTGCGAGAGATTTAAAAAGTTAAAAAGTTTAAAATTTACAGGAATATGCGTTTGTACGAAAAGCAAAACGCTCATGAAACAGGTGAAGAGGGGACCATCTATGACCCACAGATCCAAGTCCTGAGATGGGCGTTCTAGAAACCGTACGGAATAAAGCTGAGAATTGCCAACATCAATAAAATCGACTGCACTTTTGTCTCTGTGCCCTTCTCCCCACCCCAAAACTTTGGAGCTTTAATTTCCTTTTAATCGGGCTTTCCTTTAATCGGACCTTTGTAGCTGGTCTTCTCCTGGGGCCGCATCAACCCGCTTGTCTCTGGAGACACAAAATGTGGTCTGCTCGCTCGCTTGGCTCGTGTTCGTGTATGTCTGCCGAGTTCAGGCTCCCGCACACGTGTGTGTAAGCGCCCCCCCCCCCCGGCAGGCCTAGCTGTGCTTAATGCCGGGTCTTCCCACTGTGCGATCGGCATCACAAACGCCTGCTCTGGAGGCCGACTTCCACACGCTTCTCTTAGGCACAGTCGCCAACGTGCCAGCAGGCGAGGTCTTGCGTTGTCAGGGCGCGAGGACACGCAGACACGTCCTCAGACAGGTCTGTTCTAGGAAGACTGACCCCTCCACCAGACACC
>NW_023254253.1:0-3246 GCF_002007445.2 Ailuropoda melanoleuca | reverse complement strand
CCCTTTGAATTAGTATTTTTGTATTCTTTGGGTAAATACCTAGTAATGAAACTGCTGGATCATAGGCTGGTCCTATTTTTAACTTTTTGAGGACCCTCCATACAGTTTTCCAGAATGGCTACACCAGTTTGCATTCCCACCAACAGTGCACGAGGTTCCCCTTTCTGCACCTCCTCACCAACACTTGTTGTCTCTTGTGTTGTTTGGCTTTAGCCATTCCAGTAGGTGTGAGGTGATATCTCCTTGTGGTTTTGCCTTGCATTTCCCTGATGCTCAGTGATTTTGAGGAACTTTTCATCTGTCTGTTGGCCATCTGCATGTCTTCTTTGGAAAAATGTCTATTCATGTCTTCTGCCCATTTTTAAATTGGATTATTCATTTTTGGGGTGTTGAATTTTATAAGTTCTTTATATATTTTGGATACTAAACCTTTATTGGATATGTCATTTGCAAATATCTTCTGCCATTCAGTGGATTGTCTTTTAGTTTTGTTGATCATTTTCTCTGCTGTGCAGAAGATTTTTTTTAAATGTAGTCACAATAGTTCATTTTTAATTTTGTTTCCCTTGCTTCAAGAGACATAACTAGAAAGAAGTCACTATGGTCAATGTCAAAGAAATTACTACCTGTGTTCTTTTCTAGGATTTTTATGGTTTCAGGTCTCACACTTAGGTCTTTAACCCATTTTTAATTTATTTTTGTGTGTGCTGCAACAGAGTGTCCAGTTTCATTCTTTTGCATGTTGCTGTCCAGTTTTCCCAACACCATTTCTTAAAGAGACCGTCCTTTTTCCCATTGGATGCTCTTTCCTGCTTTATTGAAGATTGACTATATAGTTGTGGTTCATTTCTGGGTTTTTAATTCTTTTCAATCTATGTGTCTATTTTTGTGCCAGTACTAAACTGTCTTGATCCCTACACCTTTGTAATATAACTTGAAGTCTGGAATTGTGATGCCTCCAGCTTTGTTTCTCTTTTTTCTTTTCCTTTCCTTTCCTTTCCTTTTTGTTTTTTTTTAAAGAGAGAGAGAGATTGTGAATGGTGGGCAGAAGGAGAGGGAGAGAGAGAATTGTAAGCAGGTTCCATGCCCAGTGTGGAGCTGGATGTGGGGCTCGATCTCATGACCCCGAGATCATGACCTGAGCCAAAATCAAGAGTCAGGTGTTTAACCGACTGAGCTACCTAGATGCCCCAAGCTTTGTTTTTCTTTTTCAAGGTTGCTTTGGCTATTCAGTGTATTTGTGGTTCCATACAAATTTTAGGATGATTTGTTCTAGGTCTGTGAAAAATGCTGTTGGTATTTTGATAGGAATGGCATTAAATACGTATACCGCTTTGGGTAGTATAGACATATTAACAATATTTGTTCTTCTGATCCATAAAAATGGAATGTCTTTCCATTTCCTTGCATCATCTTCAATTTCTTTCATCAATGCTGTATAGTTTTCAGAACACAGGTCTTTCACTTCTTGGTTAGGTTTCCTGCTAGGTACCTTATGGTTTTTGTGCAATGGGAAATAGGACTGATTCCTTAATTTCTTATTCTCCTGCTTCCTTATTAGTGTATAGAAATGCAACAGATTTCTGTACATTGATTTTGTATCCTATGACTTTACTGAATTCGTTTATTAGTTCTAGCAGTTTTTTTTAAAAAAAGATTTTATTGATTTATTTGACAGAGAAAGAGTGAGAGAGAGAGAGAGAGAGAGAGCACAAGCAGGGGGAATGACAGAGGGAGAGGGAGAAGCAGGCTCCCCACTGAGCATGGAGCCCAATGTGGGGTTTGATCCCAGGACCCCAGGATCATGACCTGAGCTGAAGGCCAGAGCTTCACCAACTGAGCCACCCAGGCGCCCCAGTTCTAGCAGTTTTTTAATGGAGTTTTTCAGGTTTTACATAGAGTATCATGCCATCTACAAATAGCAAAAGTTATACTTCTTCCTTACCAATTTGGATGCCTTTTATTCCTTTTTGTTGTCTGATTGGTGTGTCTAGGACCATGTTGAATAAAAGTGGTGAGAGTGGGCATCCCTGCCTTGTTCCTGACTGTAGAAGAAAAGCTCTCAGTTTTTTCCCATTTAGGATGATGTTAGCTATGGGTTTTTCATACAAGGCCTTTATTATGTTGAGGTATGTTCCCTTTAAACCTACTTTGTTGAGGGTTATTTATCATAAATGGATATTGTACTTGGTCCAATGCTTTTTCTGCATCTATTGAGATGATCATATGATTCTTTCCCATTCTCTTATCGATGTGATATATCACATTGATTGATTTGGGAATATTGAACCACCATTGCAAACCCAGAATAAATCCCACTTGATCGTGGTGAATGATTTTTTTTAATGTATTGTGAGTTTGCTAGTATTTTATTGAAAATTTTTGCATCTGTGTTCATCAGAGGTATTGGCCTGTAGTTCTGTTTTTTAGTGGTGTCTTTATCAGGTTTTGGTATCAGGGTAATTTTGGCCTCATAGAATGAATTTCGAAGTTTTCTTTTCTCTTCCGTATTTTTTGGAATAGTTTGAGAAGAATAAGTATTAACTCTTCTTTAAATGTGAAGCGATCTGGTCCTGGACTTTCATTTGTTGGAAGTTTTTTGATTACTGATTCAATTTCTTTTGCTGGTTATTGGGCTATTCAAGTTTTCTATTTCTTTCTGTTTCAGCTTTGGTAGTTTATATGTTTCTAGGAATTTACCCATTTCTCTGCGTTGTCCAATTTGTTGACTCTAGTTTTTCATAATAGTCTCTTATAACTGTTTGTATCTCTGCGGTGCTAGTGGATATTTCTCCTCTCAGTTGTGATTTTATCTAGCACTTCCTATTCTTCCTGGATGGCACACCTGCCTGTCAGCCCTGCTTTCTCATTCTTGGTGGAGAAATAATAAATTATTATGCTCCTTACGCTGTACAGTAANGGTGGAGAAATAATAAATTATTATGCTCCTTACGCTGTACGGTACCTGCTCTAAGAGACGCCAAGTACAACGTCAATCTGACAGCTAACGGGAGAAGCAACAGTCTCAACTGTGGTTTGGGTGATATTGCTATCTCGCTTCATATCCACAAATGAATGGGTTTTCATTATGTGTGGGACTGTCAGTCTAGATTTTCCAGAGATCTTGATTTAGTATAACTATTGTCAAGAATAATAAGTGCTGAAGTATATCGAAAAGTAATCCAGACTAGGATTTCATATATATATATATAATTTGATACTTTCTAAGGGAATATCATATATATA
>NW_023254252.1:0-3172 GCF_002007445.2 Ailuropoda melanoleuca | reverse complement strand
ACGCCGGGATCACGCCCTGAGCCGAAGGCAGACGCTTAACCGCTGTGCCACCCAGGCGCCCCCATTTTGTAATTCCTAATCACTATTTGTCTACTAAATAAAAACTGAAACCATTTGAGTAAAGAGATTCTCGTTAGTGTCTAGGACAGATCCAATCTCAGAGGAAAGCACGTGATAACTGATCAGTAATCCACAGTTGCATGCTGGTTGGTAGGAGATCTTATAACCACACCTTTGAATGCATAGCTATCTCCACAGTCCAAATACAGAAGTTTAAAAAGATAATTTCACATGTCAATGTGACCAAGTGCCTTCCCACCCAGTTTTATTTCCATCCAGACATGTTTACAGAAAACAACAAGTGGACAGAAACCTCCCCTCAAAGTCCTGATTATCTCAACACCCAACAGGCCAGGATGCACTGTGTTCTAAATCTATATAATGGCATCAATCTCTTTGTTAAAAAAGAACAGTTACATATCTCAGATATACACCCCCATTGCCTTTTAGGGGGTGAGCACTCGATGCTAAGTCTATTTGAGACATACATACTGCTGTTTTATTTCCAGAGCTGGGTCTTTAGTATCTAAGTTACATTTCTCCTTTTACACCTGCTCAAGACCTATACAGCTCCTTGCCAAGGTGAAATTGACCTGAACTAGGAATTGGGCTTGTCCCGGAATATCCTTGACCAGGGTAATCTCTCTGAACCTCTTTTTCAGAGAGAAAGAATAATCATAATGTCAATTCCAATCTCAGAGTACAATATGTAGATAATAAACCTAACCATCCAGTTGATCGCTCAGAGGATCAAATGAGATTAAGATCAAACCTGTAAAGCTATCTATAAACGTGGGTATAATAAAATTAGTTTGAAGGTATGAGAGTACATGAAAAATGTGTGATGCCACTCAAATATTATATATCACTTTTAGGGCTCATTTTGTCTGTTCATGTGTTTATCAGCACTCCACACTCAGAGGGACAACTTTCAATAGAATTTCCTTTTTCATTGATAGGGTGAGTGGTTTCCCTCTTCAAGACTACAGTCGCCATCCTACCTTGCATAGAAGCCATATAAGTGAGGGATCTGGGGGCACTATGCTGGGCCAAATTATATCCATGGAGAGACAGCAGATAATCCCCAGTAAGGTTCCTAGCAAACAGGTAAAAACTGCCAACGTCAATTTTTTTATGTCTTTCTTCACGTCTGTTTATGGCTCCTCTTGTTCTCCTGGGTCTCTCTATGGCTGATTCTGTGTGTGAATCCTTGAATGTTTTTATTGTGGGCAAGTCTGTATACTTAGAACTCTGTCTACACAAGTAAGTGTCATTTGTGTCTGTTTTTACATTAGTCTTTGCGGGTGTCGTGTATCTTTTTTTAAGAAAGATTTTGAGAGAGAGGGAGGGGCAGAGGGAGAAGCAGGCTCCCCGCTGAACAAGGAGCTCAATGCAGGGCTCCATCCCAGGACCCTGAGATACTGACCTGAGCTGAAGGCAGATGCTTAGCCGACTGAGCCACCCAGCTGCCCCTTTGTGTGTTGTGTATATTAACATACCAAATCTGTATCTGTGCATAGCTCTGTGTGCTTGTGTGGGGGTCTGTGCACCTATATTGTGAATGTGTGTGTCTATGCTGTAGGCTTGTGCCAGTGAACATTCTAGAGCATGTTTGTGTATCTGCCAATGAAAGTGTCTTTGAACTACATGCATATGCTGGAGTTTGTGTGTAACCAGGAAGGATTGAGAAATTTCCACTTGGTCCAGCAATGTTCCTAAACTATCCTTTGCTGTTATAAAACATATTCTTCAGAAAGCAATTTGTTTAGTATTTGCCTGCAAAACAGAATCACCTGGAAGCTTTTAAAATAAACCAATGTTTTACTGTTTCTACCATTTTTTTTTTTTATTATTTATTCTTTTCTGGGATGAGGCCCAGACATCAGAGATGTTTTAAGTTCCTCTCTTGATTCTAATATAAAGCCAGATTTGAGAAGCACCATACCAATGAAAAGACTACAATTCTTTATGGAAAACTTCAATGTGCTTCAGTGGTATGTGTTTTTACTTAGATCACAGTTGGGTAGGAAAGAGTATTTAAATCCCATGTAGAAAAGGACTGATCCCCTCTTTTCCTGCTGAGGCGGTGAAACTCCACCAGATTGGAGTCCGTGAAGCAACAACTCTGCTTTGATCTATGGAAATAACTGAAGAAAAACCCCTTCCCAGCCTATCATTCAACACTTGTGTGCTACTATATGGAGTTCTTTATAATTAAAATGACAGAGTTTTCTTAATTTACATATAAACTCTTCACATCCACTAGGGGCCTCTGGCAAACAAAAAGATTTATCAGTATAATAAAATAAGTACTACATAAAAATTTAAATGCATGTTTTGGAGCATTCTTTACATAGTAATGAAAAGAGGAAGGACAGTAAATGGAACAAAATTGGTAGCCTTCAAGGATGCGGATCTAAGGATAGGAGGGAGATCGGATCTAAAAGTTGGGAAGAAAAGAAATAAAACCACAGATATTTAACCCTGAAAGAAAGGGCTCGTTTCATCCTTAAATACTTTTGCACAAATTAAAGGCCTGCTTTCCTCCAGGATTCAGCCATGTTTACTTTCTCAGCTTACACCCTTTTTTCAGTGAACACCCCAGGAGCCCTGTTGAAGAGGTATAGCCTGTCCGGCGTCCACAGAGCCCTTCTCTCACTTCCAACTCTTCCCACTTAGAGAAGCTCTTCAGGGCACCAAGTCTTTAGACACTGCCACCCATAAACATGAAGTCAGATGAACACACTCTTCATTAGGCACAAGGGAAGCCAGACTTAAAAACATTATTCAGTTCTGCTCTTCATTAAACTCTAAGAAATGTACTAAGGCAAGGGTAAATATTTGTAGAATAAAGAAATGTACTACTGTGTAACAACTTATAATGGATAAAGGACAGGCGGGGCTGGGTAGGGAGAAATAGGTAGGGGGCTACGGGATCAGACTCACAGATATCCCCAAAATGTGGAGGTGTGAGGAAACTAGAGATAAGGGAACACACCAGACCACCCCGCTCTAGGTATTTGTGTGTGTGGGGGGGGGGAGGTCTTCTTTTTTTATGAGTCACCTGTGACCAACAAAGAATAACCAGACCTTGAAGAGAAGTAAGCCATTA
>NW_023254251.1:0-9225 GCF_002007445.2 Ailuropoda melanoleuca | reverse complement strand
GCCACTGGGTTTTTGTGAAGAACTTGTTTCAGTTTTAATATCAACAATAATTCTATAGTAGAAATTGTATTCTTCACTATCTCAGTTAATGACAGGAAAATTTCATAACTGTAATATAAGCACCATCTATAAGGCCTCCTTCACCATCACGGTTAATCAATAACCTAATTTATTCTAGTTTCTTAAAGTTTTTCACATGAATTCACTATTTCGATTCCTAATCTCTCTAATTCAAACCTTTAAAATCTCTTGCCTTGACCACTAACATTGCTTCTTGAGTTTCCAGATATCCAGTGTTTTACCCTGTGAGCATCCAAACTTTATAATCCCTAATAATTTTTCTAAAGTTCGCAATTTTTCACTTTAATTTTATCTAAAAGTACTTAACATTTTCCCATTTCATGCAGAATAATTTCATAACACTTCAGAGTGATGCCCAATTGTCTGCAGCTGATTCTCTTTATTCACAGTAGTGTTCTATAAAGTTGCCGCAAACACGGAATTAGTGAGTAAGGAACCATGCTCCTAGCGGAAATACAGGATTGGGTTCCTACCAGCCTCTGGTGACACCTTTGTCATAACCTTATTTTATGTGTGTTCCTGTTTGAAGATACCTTGTTTAATATAGGTTTCTTAGAAATAGTTAATTGAATGGTCTTTAAATGATTAAAGCGAGGGGTTTTGGAGGCCATTTACTTTATATCTGTTTGTTCTCTAACGTCCTTGTAAAACAAGACACTCTCTTCAGAAAACCCACTCTCCCACAGAACTGTTTTCCTGTATAATATTTAGCAGGTTTATAGAATGAGAGCTGAAACAAGAAGGCAGAACATCGTCTTGTTTGACCTCAGTTGGAAACGTGTGCATCCAGCAACTCAAATTTTTTGCTGCTCTGTGCATGACTGCAGATGACCACGGAAGCATTGCAAGTTTTGATTTTGGGGTTACAAATAAATTTTAGCACCTAGGTAAATACTTAAATACAGAATCTGTAAGCAATGAGGATATCTCTATTATAGCCTCTAATCTCACTAAATCTTTATCTTCAGCTATACTGTCTTTAGCTCTTACTATTTTTTGAATTACGCTTTCAAATTCCTCATTGTTGAATTCCTTTTTAAATTATATTCATTGCCTTAAATGCCTTTATCTGACTTACGGTGCATCAAGTTCCATACTTCAAGTTTCAGTTCATTAACAATTTAGCCTAAATTCTCTGTTTAGGCTTTTCCTTCCTCTCTAAGAGATTCTCCAAGCATTGTATTTGGACCACTGTGGTAAGCAGAATAATGCTCTCCCACCAAAGATGTCTATGCCCTAATCTCCAGAACCTGTGACTATGTTACCTTACATGGCAAGAAGGACTTTGCCAATGCAATTATGGTTATAGACCTTAAAATGGGTAGGATATTGGATTATATGAGTGGGCCCAATCTAATCACAAGGGTCCTTAAAATAGAAGAGGAAGGCAGAAGGGTAAGTCAGAGAGATTCAAGGTTAGAAAAAGAAGAAGCAGAAATGAAAAGCATAAGAGAGACTTGACCTGCCATTGCTGTTTCTGAAGACAGAGGAAGGGAGCCAAAAGCCAAGGAATATAGCAGTCTCTGGATGCTGGGAACAGCCCAGGGATGACGGCTGCAAGATGCAGACCTTAGTCCTATAAATACAGGAACTGAATTCTGCCAGCAAACTGAAAGAGTAAGGAATGTATTTTCCCTTAGAAACTCCAGAAAAGAAAGCAATTCTGCAGACACCTTGATTTTAGTCTGTGGAGGCACATTCCGGACTCCTGACCTAGAGTACTATAAAATAAATACATTGGGAAAAAGACATTGCAGCATATGAGATCCTTTTGTGAGTTTATCTTCTACTTAGTAAATAATTTTTTTAAGAAAGAAAAGCTGTTATTGAGAAACTCTCTATACAACTTACATTTTAGCTATTTTAATACTTTATTTAACTCACAGTTCATATCTATAACGTGTTGTGCTATGTTCCAGGTGAGTAAGCTAAATCGCCGACCTATAGGAGCTTACTGTTCAGTGCAAATTACAATTACTGAGATGGAACATCTGTGGTTTTCCTAATAACAACTGGTCATCCAGTTTTTTCCATGCATAGGGTATGGAAAGAAGAGATAAATCTGAACACCTTGTTTGAAATTTAATTATTAATGACCAGAATATGAGAAGTTTCCATTTAACTAGCAAGGAAAAGTGATACTGTTGTTTTGTTGTTTTTTGTTTGTATGGTTGGTTGGTTGATTGGTTTGGGTTTTTTTTTGTTTGTTTGTTTGTTTTTTTGAGAACATAGTACTATGATCAAATCTTACTTTGGAAGGATTAATCAGGAAGTTAATATAAAAGATAAAAGATATACTGCCAAAACAGAAAGAGATTATAAGCATAAATCCCAGGAATTTATTGAAATAGTTTAGGGCTATTTGGTGGGAATTTTAACAACAGGAATGGAAAAATGAATCTAATAACAAATAGCACAGAAGTTGGATAGACAAACTTGGTGATAAATTTGATGGGACAGTGAAGAAAATAATTAAGGCATAATATTCTGATTATGAATATGAATGACATAAACATTAGTGACATTTTCAACAGAAATTTGGAAGTCATAAGAATAATCCGTTTTCAAAAAGGAAAGATGATCAGTTTTGCTTTGGGCCCGATACCAAATATCTGAATGAGAATAAAAAAGTTTACCTAAATATGTAAATGTTTTCACTCTTCTAATGTGTGTGCTTAGTGCTTTTACGTGTGGTTACTTTTTGATGTAGCAGTGATACTATGCTTTAGGTATCTGACAACATGACTTTGGCTAGTTCAGAGCCACCCTCTAAATACTTAGCCAAATAATTTCTTCATCATGACTGAGACACTAAATGAGATTGCTTATTGAATCTGCAGATGTCTTAACATAGATGCTAATGCTTAATGGTTCTGACAGTGAACATGTTTACACTGTCTAGAAAAAGCAATATTCTGAGACATTTTAGGAAATTGACAGCTATAGAGAAAAAAGCTGCAAGTCTTTATACAGCATGACACCCAGTACCTCCAATATGCCTAAATGTGCAACAGTCTTGTTGACATGAGTCAATCCCAATCTGCCCTAGACTGACAGTGCATGCATTCTGGAATGGCTGTTGAATTTGGGATTCGATAACTATAGAGTCACACTGTTTTGCGATAGGATCATAGTGATTGAAACTCACAATGAGGCTTGACATTGCTTTATCTGGTCACATATAAATAATATGTCTAACTTCTTAGGATAATAAGTTTTTATAGTTTATTTGCAATATAGAATATCAGAAACCTGACAACATTTCAAGTTAAATTTATTCTTTTTTCTTGATTTGTCATTTCTTTCTGGTTCTAAAAAAAAAGTCCTCATGTATGAGAAATAAAAAGGCAGTGTTTTCTTTGGCTAATCTGTTTTCAGTTTTGAGAGAACTGCCTCATGCCAAAAAGAGGCACAGGAAGGCAGCAGGCAATCTCTCAGACATTCCAAATTGCTTCTAAATTAGAAATTTTTATGATTGTTTTAATGTATTATTTTCTATTTGCTTGACCCCTGGGGTGGACATTTACTTGAGTGCAAAAAAGATAGCAGCAGCATCATCAACTAAAGTACCCTTCTCAGCAGGGGAAGGAAATCAAAGCCTTTCCTTTCCTTAATCATTAATTTCTAGTTTATTTCTAATGATGCTATTTATTTATGTGAAAATCTGGAAAAAAGTTAGAATTCAAATGCTCACTGTTCATTAAGCAGACACTGTTACGATGAATTGCAGAATGCACTGCAACTCAAAGTAATAATTCTGACTCAAGTGTTATTTGATGATATTTAAATAATTGAACAGACATAAAACTTTTTAAATTTGAAGATGAAGCTATATGAAGATATTGGCTATATTTATCGGTTAGTGCAACTGAGAACAAGAAAGATTATTTTTATAAGTACTTCTAAATTCATTGTTCAGTATATCTCAAATCTACATCAAACTTGAGAATGCCTTACCACAGGTAGGGAAATGCAGCCTAAAAATTAAAATTAAGTCTTATTCTATGGACATATTTTCAGTTGTGAGTTATCATGGCAAAGAGAAATTTTGTTTTTATGACTCATAAAATAATTAATCATTATTGAGAATATAAACAGTATGGTGTGATTAATTTTCTATTAAGACAATATTCCTGAACCCCAGCTTAAAAATATAGGTTTAATTTGGGGCGCCTGGGTGGCTCAGTTGTTAAGTGTCTGCCTTTGGCTCAGGGCGTGGTCCCTGCGTTCTGGGATCAAGCCCCACATCAGGCTCCTCTGCTGGGAGCCTGCTTCCTCCTCTCCCACTCCCCCTGCTTGTGTTCCCTCTCTCACTGGCTGTCTCTCTCTCTGTCAAATAAATAAATAAAATCTTTAAATATATATATATATATATATATATATATGTTTAATCATTGCCTAAAAATCTAGTGCTCACATTAAGCCAATGTGGAAAATCCAAGTCATCATTCCACAGAGTGGGTGGTAGAGAAATCAGCATGATACGAGGTCCATTAGTATTCCAGAATTCTGACTGTCTTCAGTCCATGAAAATTATGGTCTAAAATATTGACTATTGAAGAAGGCACTTTGTTAAGTTACCGGAAGGATTCAAATTAAAGGGTTCACTCTCAAGTAACTAATACAGGGTACAAGCCCCCAATGTGTGCAATACTAGATAACAGTAAAAGTTGTGCGACTTATCTCAATTCAGTACAGCCAATTCAGCAATAAATATCAAAAGCCTTAACATTTTGTATCCCCCCACTTAATCTCGCTCTAAAATAAAATAAATAAATAAAATAAAATAAAATAAAATAAATAAGCCTTAACTCTTTATATACCATTTGATCTAGTCATTTCACTTCTAGGAATTTCTCTTGAAGATATAAGTGTATAACTGAACAAAAATTGAACCAAATTTTTTTCATTGGAATGTTGTTTACTTTAGCAAATAATTTAAAGCAACAGATATATAACTCAAGAGTACTGATTAAAGATTCAATATGGATGTTATAGCCACAAAGTGAAATGATAACCTATATAAAATTTTAAAAGTTATGTTACATGGGAATGTTGAAAAAATATTAAGTTGAAAATAGGTTGTTTACATTTAGATATGAATGGATTAATAGAGATAGTTAGAGAGAGAAAGATAGATGATTGATACGTAGGTGATAGGAAGACAGATATGTAGACAGATTAAAATGTTGACAGTGAATATCTCTGGGTGGTGGTAATAACACACTTTATTTTTCTTTTTCCTTCTTGTCTTTTGTATCTATGGCTTCAAAATTTTTGCCAGGAGCGTATATTTAATTTTTAATAAGGAAAAGGCAATTCTTAAAAAAGAAATAAACATTGTAATTGAGTCAACCTAGACATTACATCAAAATGTCATACAGGATAAATTTTTAAATTAACTGTTCTGAAACATTTTCCATATGATTTTATATTAAAAATACTAATACCAGTTTAGTTGCTCACAGAGATATGAGCTTTGAGGTGTGATTGGTATTTGAATATGTAGAAAAATGGGAAATAACATTCTAAATGGGATGGAATTCTGCTATAAAATGACAGAGATTGAAAGCACACGGGTTTATTTGATAATAGTGAGCAAAATAGTGAAGTATAGTGGAAATTTAATCAGGTAAGACTGTGGCCATTTATGGAGGGTCTAAAATGCCTGACCAGAGATGTAGGTTTTATCAGATATCTATTCTNAGGTTTATTTGATAATAGCAAAATAGTGAAGTCTAGTGGATTAATCAGATAAGACTGTGGCCATTTATGGAGGGTCTAAAATGCCTGACCAGAGATGTAGGTTTTATCAGATATCTATTCTCTGAAACCTCAGCTTACATCACTTTCCTCATCAACCTACTCTTCTCACCTATATTATTTACCTTCTTTCTGCTCTGGCTTCATCCCTATCCTCCCTCTGGGTTTTACGCACCTGCTCCTCTCTGTATCTGAATTTCCTTCTCCTTGACCATCACATGGCTGCTCCTTTTAGTCACTCAGATCTCAGCTTGCACTTCACCCCCATTAAAGAAGCATGGCCTGACTTTCCACCTTAACTAGTCATGCACCACAATATCTCTGTTTTAATCCACCACAGAGCACTTATTATTAACTGTATTTCATGTGTTTGTTACCTCTCTTTAGAATGTAATCTCCCTGCAAACAGAAAATTTGTCACCTTGTCACTTATACCCCCCAGGACCCAGAGACATATCCATAAAATATCTGTCGAGTAAAGAAATGAATAAATAAATACTGATCTTTCCCTGACAGAGGGAATTGAGGTAATTTTCTTCCAAAACAGAACCCAGAAAGGTAACAGTATCTAAATCATCCCTATGAGTTAAGCTTACACACCTCAAGAAGACAATCCAATTAATTATCTTTCTTCACTTAACTTGTAAATTATTGGAAAATAGTCATTCAAACTGTGCCATTTCCCAATATCACCAACACTCCCCCCACACCCTCCAACCCCCACCCCACCCCCGACACACACACACACACACACACACACTACCAAGATACTAGAAATAGGAATAAATAGCATTTAGTCTTAGACATTCAGGGACAAAAGGATATCAAAATGGTGAAGGTCAGTCATATATAACCAACACATAAAATTAAATCTGAAAAATATGTATATTTCAGGATCAGCTTGCGTAAAATAATTACACGAAAAATTGTCAGATTAAATTAATTTCAGAGCATATTCAGAAGATAATAATATCAATAATTAGTGGATTTAAAATTTTATGTGAATGAGTCTTAAAAAGAACTCACGAACCTAGTTAAAATGATCAGTGTCAGACAATGTCAAAGGCATTTTCATTTTCTGAGTGTGAAGCATGAGCGTTAGGCTCATGTTAGATATTTTTGATGCTTGAGCTATAAACCACCAACATTATGCTTTTTGTATGCTGTATTTACTCACTGTCTGACAAAGGCAGAAGTCAGACCACTGAAGAATTATACTTTTATAGAAGAATTTCCATCAAGCCTTCATTTTTGTCCTCCTGCAATATCTTATTTTTCTAGAACATGATTAGAATCCTTTCAATTCTAAAGGAATTCTCTCAGAGACATTATTCTGATAAATCATTATTATACCCGGACAAAAAAATAATACATCTCTGGAAATATATAGAACATTGCCTTAACATATATTAGGGCCATACATATGCTTTGTATATACAATTAATTGAGATGACAAAGTGTATTCTAAATCACCTCTTTTACCAATAATATGTCCTAATTTTCCTGATATTATATGTATACATACATATATATTATACATGGAAGCAAAATGGTACAGAAAATGGTAAGTTTCTAAATGGTAATAATAACTCAATTTTTAAAAGTGCATTTTCTCTGAATTTGCCTATTCTATATACCTCATTCATCAAGACAGAAAGTATAATAGAGGTTACTAGTGCTGAGAGGAGAGGGGCCAAAAGTAGTTATTATTTAATGGGTACCAAGCACCTATCTGGGATGAAGAAAAGGTTTGGAAATGGACAGTGGTGACAGTTGCACAATACCGTGAACGCAGTAATGCTGCTGAATGGTACACCTAAAAATGGTTACAATGGTAAATTTTATGTTATGTGTATTTTGCCACAAAAAGGGGGGGGGGAGTGCATTTTGTATTGAGCAACTTTTAGAAGAGTGGAAAGGCAAACCTGAAAACAGAAGGGACCTCAGGTATCACCCAGCCCCCGGAACAGACTCCTTAGCAGTTAAAAACAAAAGACCCAAGTTGATTTTCTATTCAGACAGTAGCAAAATTCAGTCTGAATTCAATGACATCGCAATCCACCTTCTCTTCAGGAAACTAAATGATCAACCAGATGAGTATCTCAGCAACACCGCACACTGAACACACTAAAAGCTGCACAAATCATTTCTCCAAGTCAGCTCTTTATTCAGCGCTCTCTAGTTTGACTAAAGACACGCTCCTCTCCCGAAGCACGTATTGCCTCCCACAGCCAATTACCCACAAGTCGTGCCCCTTGAGACTTCCTCAAGTCTCTTGACTTTTGCCACTTCTTTTTATTGTCCTGGCCCTGCCTAATGTCACAAGGCCCCATTTGTCCTGTACCTCTCGACACTACCAGGACAACGGACACTGGCCTTCCCGGGTTGCATTACTGTTTGACACGGCACGAAAACAGATTTGACTCTGCTACCGTTTTCTTTCTTTGCTTATGGAAGTCTGACACATTCTCTGAGCCTCGCTCCAGCACTCCAAACACTAGTTCCTTCTCATAGTTTTATGTAAAAATTATTTACTGAATGCCAAGCATGGTACACTGTGCTAGGTTCCAGGAGATTCCACGATAAACCAGACGGATACCAACCAGTACCATCCTTAGGTACGTCATATGCATATAAAACAGACTAATGTTAATCAAACGTTGGTAAACCACTTAAGTGCTCTCTCAAAGCAACAGCGTCAGATGCTAAGTTTCAGGGCAAAAATCAGTCATGAGGATAAATGCAAGATTCTGGATCTTATAAGGGAGGCATAAATTGGTGTCAATAGGCAAAGCTTGAGAAAGCCTACAAACTCGTCATGCCCCAGATGAACCAGACGAAGTCTCTTAAGAATGACTAGCAGCAGCTCCTACGGCAGGACAAGGTCATACAGAGCTTCCTCTTCCGTACCCATCACCAGGAGGGTGCGTGCTAAGGACTGAATGAATGGTGGTGTCCTCTGAAAATTCCTGTTGAGGCCCTAACCCCCATGTGATAGTATTTGGAGGTGGAGCCTTCGGGAAGTAACTAGAGTTGCTTTAGTCATGAAGTCGAGTCCTCACGATGGAATTAATGTCCTTATAAAAAGAAAAAAGAGACATGAGAGCACTGTGTCCACTGTGTGAAAATACAGCCAGAAGGCAGCCATCTCCAAGCCAGGACTAGGCATTCTCACCAGACACCAAATCTACCCGGCACTTTGGTCTTGGACTTCACAGCTTCCAGAACTGAGAGAAATAAATATTTATTGTTTCAGCCATTCAGTCTATGGTATCTTGTTATAGCCACTTGAACAGATGAAGACAGTGACCAAACAAACCTTAAGAAATAAAAGAATTAGAAGAAAAGTCTATTATACATAGATTATTTTTACAAAACTGA
>NW_023254250.1:7520-12199 GCF_002007445.2 Ailuropoda melanoleuca | reverse complement strand
TACATTCTTACGTATATAAAACCTCTTTCTAACAGTTGTTTGAATGTACGTGTGCAATACTTCCATCCTTTTTTCATTTCTGGGTAGGTTTCTATTGTTTAATCTTTCTCCTCAATACGAGGTGAAATTTCTCCTCCTTTGCATCCTGGTAATCTGTTGTTGGAAGGCAGGTATTGTGAATTTTAATTGTTAGATATTAACTATTGCTTATATTTTGACACATACTCTTGAGGATTGTTCTGATGGTGATGTTCCTGGAAAACTACTTTATCCTTCCAGACTAGCTTTCCAAAGGTTTGTTAGGTGGTATCGCAGTAGTCTCAATGTATTTTGCTATTGTTCTGTTGGTATTCTGAGCTCTCTTTGCAATGTCCCATGAATTACGAGGTTTTCCACTCTGCCTGCTGCTGGTAACACAGACTTTTCCTGATTGCGTGTGAAGGCTAGTGACATTTTCCTCTCTGCTTCCCCTGAGCTATGATTTTCCCCACACCACATATGTTCCTCACACACGTTCCCTATTGAGGAATTCTGTGAAAACTCAAAAGTGATCCTAGATGGCTTTCTGAGGTCCTCTTTCTCTGTGCAGCTCTCCTCAGTATTCTGTACTGTAAACCACAGCCATATTGACTTCTCCAAACTTCCATATTACTGTCTCCAACTCATGGAAATGGCTGAGCCTCACCTGTATTCTTCATCCCTGACCCATAGACTGGAAACTAAATCTCTTTAGGCAGTAAGTTAGGGAAATTCAGAGTCCCCCATGTTTGTTTTCCCTCTTGCACTAGTCATTTCACTGCATTGCCTGGAAATATATTGAAAGTGTTCTTTTGCCAGGGCGACTGGGTGGCTCAGTTGATTAAGCCTCCGACTCATGATCTGGACTCAGGTCACAATCTCAGGGCCTTGGGATCGAGACCAGCATTGGGCATCACACTCAGCACAGAGTCAGCTTGAGATTCTGTCTCCCCTCGGCCTGTATCCTCCCACCTCCCACACGCTGCCTCTCAAACCAACACAGAAAAACTTTCTATTAAAATAAGTTACTTAAGAGACAGCTTATGTAAGAAGGACATTCGTACCCTTCTCTGTTAATTTGAAAGCAGGAAATAAACCTCCCATGTGAAAGACATCCTTCCTTTTCCAGGAGGGAAAGAAATATCCTTATCACAAGACATAGGAAATTAAGAGCCAAGAAAGCTGCGTAAACAACCTTGTTCCTTTTTACTAATTTACTGCACTAGCCCAAATTCTTACCAGTTGAAACTCCTAATGTTAAGTTTCCTATATCTTGCCAATTCCTCTCAGATTTACTGTCTTGTTGTCTAAAAAGTATAAAACCTGTCTGCTTTGGTTATTTCTTTTGGTCTCAATTTGCCATGCACCTGTAATAAAACTTTGATTTTTTTTTCTTAATCTGTCTCATGTAAATTTAATTCTTGGTCCAGCCAGAAGACCATCGGGTAGAGGGAGAATTTTTCCTTCCCTTCTACACATAATCTCTTCTAAGTTTCTGACAAGTTCCATAATGTGTTAGTTTCTGATTGCTGCTATAACAAATTACCTCAAATGCAGTGGCTTAAAACAACACAAATGTATTATCTTACCATTCTGCAGATCAGAAGACTAAATCAGTTTCAAGAGGCTAAAACAAAGATGTCAATAGAGCTACAGTCCTTCTGAAGACTCTACAAGAAAACTGTTTGTTTGAATTTCCCAGCTTCTAGAATGAATATAGCCCCCAATCCTTGGCTTCTCCCCCCCACCCTTCCAACCCGCAATCTCATCAATCCTACGGCTGCTTCTGTGGTCACATCTCCTTCTTGAACTCTGCATCTCCTGCCTCCCTCCTTCACTCAAAAAGACCCTTCTGATTACTTTGGACCCACCCAGATATTCCAGCAGAATCTCCCCACCTCAATGTCCATAACCTAATCACATTTGCAAAGTATCTTTTCACAGATTCCCCAGATTCCAACAGCAACATATTTGGGGGAATTATTCTGCCCACCACACAAGACATGAACAAATTCTTTCTTATCAATCAGAAGGAAACCCACAGTAACAGTTTTCTTCACTGTCTCTGTGCATTCTTTACAATAACATTGCCCAGTGAATCAAAACTGATCAAATGTTTTCTCAGGATAGTTTCAGTAATAGGGAACAGAAATCTCAACTCAAATTCCTAAAATACAAGTCACCTTAATTCACTGTATTGCAAATTCCATATAGGATCTTTTTTTTTTAAAGATTTTATTTATTTATTTGACAGAGACAGAGACAGCCAGCGAGAGAGGGAACACAAGCAGGGGGAGTGGGAGAGGAAGAAGCAGGCTCATAGCAGAGGAGCCTGATGTGGGGCTCGATTCCAGAACACCGGGATCACACCCTGAGCCAAAGGCAGATGTTTAACCACTGTGCCACCCAGGCACCCCTCATATAGGATCTTTTTATCTCATTTTACAATAAGTGTGATATTGCACACACCCTAGATTATAAACCCCTTATTGTCTGCTTTTAGCAGGGAGTCAGTGACCTTTCAGAAGGGAGGAGTATGGCCCTTTGATCTTTTGGAGTGGATAGAATGGAATGGGAAGAAGGTAAGGGTCAGTTAGTTGGAATAAAAAAACCAAAAAGTGGGGCACCTGGGTGGTTCAGTCGATTAAGCATCAGATTTCGCTCAGGCCATGATTTCAGGGTACCGGGATCCAGCCCCCTGATGAGACCAGAGTGGGGGCTCCCTGCTCTGTGAGGAGTCTCCTTGTCCCTCTCCATCTCCCTCCCCCCATCATGCTCTCTCCAAAAAAATAAATAATCTTTTTAAAAAAAAATACCAAGAAGTTACCTATCCCAAAACCAAAGAAACATTTCTATGCGATTCAACAAGCAACTCTTTCTAAGTGTGGCTCCTCTCAGAAATACAGCATCCAAGTGAAGTAATGGAGTAAATATCAGAATCAGCAGCAGAAGACCTGGTTCAGCTGCTTCCCTGATATATAAACTCTGAAAATCACTTAATGCCAAGTCCAATTTTTCTATAATGCTCCCCACAATATCACAGGGATATGTGAAGATCAAATAAATTAATGAGTGTGAAAGAGCTTTACAAGCTCTCAAGTGCTATGCCAGTGTCCACAATTCTTCTCATTTATTCTGCAGAGGAAATGGGAACAGGCAATTTTTGGAACATGAGGGACTTCCTAGGAGAAAAAGCCTGAGTGGATATTCAGTATATAGTCAGAGAGGGAAGTAGTGGGCCAGGGGAGAGGGCTACATAGAAGAAATGGGAAATACAGACACTGTAGGTTAGGCCAAAAATTAATTTCTCAACCTTGTATATTATCAGTGACAGTGGTGATAGTAATTGCCTTATAATCAACTGAACATCATTTTCTATATTATCCTTGGTGTACTATGCCTGTGATAAAGGATCTCAATTCCAAAACTACTTGAGAATGAGTATGGGCAGTATACCCCTCTTCCTTATGCATACCCTAATTGCCAATGTCACAATATAATTCAAGCCCCATATGGATCAAGTAGCAGTATCTCTATGTTCTAGAAGCTCTGAGTTTTTCAATACCCTCAAGTCTGGCCTCTAATCAATGGTAACAAACACAAGAAAACTGGGGAAAAGGAGGCCAAGTCACAAGTCCTCAGGAGTAAGAATTTCTGGTAATTTCTGACACTTTCCCCCATTACCATCTTCTCTTCTATGCACTGTTTCCTGAAGAATCAGCTATAAGGCTTCCTTCCACACCTTTGATTTCATATATCCTAACCAATCCACAGAACTATTCAATCTTAAATTCAAACTCAAAGTATAGGGGCACCTGACGAGCCCAGTCAGAACAGTGTGTGGCTCCTGATCTCAGGGAGGTGAATTCGAGCCCCATGTCCAGTGTAGAGATTCCTTAAATAAGTAAAAAGAAAAAGAAAAACCCCAAGTATGATCTGTAGTCTTCCCCTTGGGTTTCTTCTTTCTCCAACTCAAACTAACCAAGCTCTTACATCTAAATAGAGGAAGCCAGGGGTAATTAGAGCAAAAGGATCTAGATTTTCACTGTAGACAAAACAATGAATAGAGATGCCAAAAGAGTTGGCTGTTATGGGGTGGTGGCTTTCTTTGTTTGAATTGCATGTTGTNCTGTAGTCTTCCCCTTGGGATTCTTCTTTCTCCAACTCAAACTACCAAGCTCTTACATCTAAATAGAGGAAGCCAGGGGTAATTAGAGCAAAAGGATCTAGATTTTCACTGTAGACAAAACAATGAATAGTGATGCCAAAAGAGTTGGCTGTTATGGGGTGGTGGCTTTCTTGTTGGTTTGAATTGCATATTGCATAACTGCATTACCTTAAGCAACATATTTGCTAAGTGCCACAGGCTTTGCAAAGATTTCAAGAGTCCTAAGAAACAAATGACCATTGTTATTTATGTATTATGGATGAGAAGCTGAGGCCCAGAGAGGTTAAGGAACTTGCCCAAACTTACACATCTAGAATTTGCACTCACACAACCTGACCCTCAAGGCCAAACCCTTGACCTCTCTGGCAGAGAGCTGATTAAAATCTTAACTCCATGGCCCATGCCTCATCTCTGTGTTTGTATGTAGATTACATGAGAAACCATGAAAGCCCCTTACCTAATAATTACCACAGAGTAGTAGTTCATTTAATCA
>NW_023254250.1:0-7321 GCF_002007445.2 Ailuropoda melanoleuca | reverse complement strand
ACACACACACACACACACACACACACACACAAACCAAAAAACCACCCAACCCTGCAGGTGCCAGCCCCAGCTGCTCTCTTTCTGTACACATTTCCCTTCAGTACTCAGTAGAATAATCCATCTGAAGCTAGCCATATAAAACTTACACCAGAGAGTGTGCTGCCAAGGAAACAATGCCTCCATCACACTGGTTGTGAATGATTAGGACGAGTTTGTGTTAGAAATCTCCTGGTAAGCTACCTTGGCCTTAAAAGTGGTTGATAGAGACTATGAATTATTCTGCTCCCAATATCATCTGAAAAAGTGCAAAAAATATACTATTCTTATGCCACATTTCCAGCTGACTGGAAACCAATTCTAGAAAATCTTAAGGCAGAGTTACATGCTCTTCATACTAATAAGGATGATAATAATATAGGCGCTAAGGTGTAAAATTTTGCAAAAACCCTGGAGCATTCTGGTAAAATATCACCAAATGTCTTTACCGTGACTGATCACCAAAAACTGAACAAGACCCAGGAGAACTTTGAGGGCTCTGGCCATGCTTATGGAAAAATCAAGGTAAACAGGGTTATCTGATGTGCCCAACTTTAAATCTGTCCGATTAGTTCTTTCCACTACAAAATAATTCACTATCAAAACTTGACATTGAAACTACCAGACCGTGACAATTCAGTTCTCTTTGAAGGGGCCGGGAGCACTGGAAACAACCCAGGGTGAGTTTTACATACATTCTATCTTACTCTGGTTTTGTTCTTAATTATTTTCCTACATTTTTCTGAAGCGTATGCCACAGACATTCAATTTTCTTTTGTGCACCATATCCTCAACATAAACTGACACCAAATTTCTACTGCAGTTGGGCACATCTCCTTTCTCAAAGCATTTCTTCCTGCAGCTCCGAGGAAATAGAAAAAAAAAAACTGATAATGATGGAACACAAGTCTTCATTACAGACCTAGTTCTCGATCCACACACTCTGTGTGGGTGAAATTCTCCAGATTAATTTAAAATAAACCCCTGGCTCCATTCTTCCTCAGTTCTTTAGTTTTCAAGTTTGCAATCATCCTTTCGGTTGATTAGTAAATTAAAAAGGGAACATATATAAATCATTCAACTTTTAAAATAGCTTTCTGGGGACACCTGAATGGCTAAGCTGGTTGAGCATCTAACTCTCAGTTTCGGCTCAATTATGAAAACACGACTGTGGGATCAAGCCCCCTAGCAGGCTCTGTGCTAGGTGTGAAGTCAGCTTGAGATTCTCTCTCTCTCCTTTTCCCTCTGCCCCTCCCCACTCACTACACACACACACACACACACACATACTCTCTCTCTCTAAAAATAAATAAATCTAGAAAACAATCAAATAAAATAGCTTTCTAGAGCAGAAGATTTAAGTGAATACTAAGAAATATTTCTATTTTTTAAGATTTTATTTCTTTATTTGAGAGAGAGACTGAGAGAGAGCATGAGAAGGGACAGGGGAGATGGTCAGAGAGAGAAGCAAACTCACCACTGAGCTGGGAGCCGGATGCTGGACTCAATCCCAGGACTCTAGGATCATGAACTGAGCCAAAGGGAGACGCTTAATGACTGAGCCACCCAGGTGCCCCAGAAAGTTTTGATCAAGATTTAAACTGTCCAAGTGGGGGAGGAATTAAGATGGCAGAGGAGTAGGGGACCCCTTTTACAGCTGTACCCCTGAGTCGAGCTGGATAGGTGCCAGACCATTCTGAATGTCCACGGAATCAGCTTGAGACACAGGAAGACACATCTGGATCTCTGCAAACGAACATCTCCAGACTGAGTATTGAGGTATGAAGTGGGGAGCCATGAAACCGCACAGAGATATCGGAAGATAAACGGAAGGGGGAGGGAGCTGCCGTGTTTGGGCACCAGGAAGCGGAAGCCACCTGCATGGGGGAGGGGGCAGACTCACGGACTGGCTCCCGTGAAAGAGCAGACTGAGACCGTGAGCCAGGGAACGCATGCGACCAGACTTCTCACGGAACTCCGGGGTGCTCACTGGAACCAGGCTGAGACCGGGAGCTCCAGGAGCATGTGGGGGCTGCTGGCAGCTGGCAGTGCTAGAAATGCAAAGGACAGAGACGCACCGGCCCTGGAAGTGAGGGCTGGGACACCGGGTGTGGGGCACACATCCCAAGATGCTGCAGGGTTGAGCAGCACCAACAGAAACAGAGTTAAAGTGGCCAGAACATCAGTGGAGAATGGTCCACGATCCGTCTGTTCTGAGACAGGCTGAGATTTGGCCACTGCTGCTCTGACTCTCAGAAGAGGCACAGCAAACTGCCAGGGAAAGCCACCAGAGAACAAAAGCCTGGAATAACCGGCTCGCAGGGTGCCCTTCCCCAACCCCCCTCGCAGGGGACATGGAGACTCTACCCAAACAGGGTTGCCTGAGTATCTGCGTGGCAGGCCCCTCCCCCAGAAGGCAGCCTGAAAAATCAAGAAACCCACATCCCTAAGATCCCTATAAAACAAGTGCGCACTGCCTGGGTCCCGGTCAATAATTTGGGCTCTGGACAACCCCGCAACCTCTCCTCATCAGAATGACGAGAAGGAGAAATCCCCCCCAGCAAAGAAAAGACAATGAGTCTGTGGCCTCTGCCACAGAACTAATGGATATGGATATAACCAAATTATTAGAAATGGAATTCAGAGTAACAAAGGTCAAGATGATGTATAGACTTGACAAAAGTATTAATGAAAATGTTAATGAAAATATAGAATCCCTAAGGGCAGAAATGAGAGCAAATCTGGCAGAAATTAAAAATTCTATGAGCCAAATGCAGTCAAAACTAGAGGCTCTGACGGCCAGGGTCACCGAGGCAGAGGAACGCGTTAGCGAATTGGAGGATGGGTTAGTAGAAGAAAAAACGAAAATAGAAGCTGGTCTTAAAAAAATCCACGCCCACGAATGTAGATTACGGGAGATTACTGACTCTATGAAACGATCCAATGTCAGAATCATCGGCATCCCTGAAGGGGTGGAGAAAAACAGAGGTCTAGAAGAGATATTTGAACAAATTGTAGCTGAAAACTTCCCTAATCTAGCAAGGGAAACAAGCATTCGTGTCCAAGAGGCAGAGAGGACCCCATCCAAGCTCAACCAGGACAAACCTACGCCACGGCATGTCATAGTGCAATTCGCAAATATTAGATCCAAGGATACAGTATTGAAAGCGGCCAGGGCAAAGAAATTTCTCACGTACTAAGAAAAAAGTATCATNCGGCATCCCTGAAGGGGTGGAGAAAAACAGAGGTCTAGAAGAGATATTTGAACAAATTGTAGCTGAAAACTTCCCTAATCTAGCAAGGGAAACAAGCATTCGTGTCCAAGAGGCAGAGAGGACCCCATCCAAGCTCAACCAGGACAAACCTACGCCACGGCATGTCATAGTGCAATTCGCAAATATTAGATCCAAGGATACAGTATTGAAAGCGGCCAGGGCAAAGAAATTTCTCACGTACCAAGGCAAAGGTATCAGGATTACGTCAGACCTGTCTACAGAGACCTGGAATGAGAGAAAGGCTTGGGGGGGCATTTTTAAAGCTCTTTCAGAGAAAAACATGCAGCCAAGGATCCTTTATCCAGCAATGCTCTCATTCAGAATTGATGGAGAGATAAAGGCCTTCCAGAATCTCCAGTCATTGACCAATTTCGTAACCACGAAAGCAGTCCTACAGGAGATATTAAGGGGGGGTTCTGCAAAAATAAAAAGCCCCCAAGAGCGATACAGAACAGAAAGTCACAATCTATAGAAACAAAGACTTTACAGGCAACATGGCATCATTAAAATTGCATCTCTCAATAATCAGTCTAAATGTAAATGTCCTAAATGCTCCCATAAAGCACCACAGGGTTGCAGATTGTATAAGAAGACATGACCCATCCATTTGTNAAGACATGACCCATCCATTTGCTGTCTACAAGAGACTCATTTTGAACCTAAAGATACATTCAGACTGAAAGTAAAGGGATGGAATACCATCTTTCATGCCAATGGGCCTCAAAAGAAAGCTGGGATAGCAATTCTCATATCAGACAGACTANCTTAGAGTAAGGGGATGGAGTACCATCTTCCACGCAAATGGACCTCAAAAGAAAGCTGGAGTAGCAATTCTCATATCAGATAGACTGGATTTTAAACTAGAGGCCATAGAGAGAGATACAGAAGGGCACTATATTATTCTTAAAGGAAGTATTCAACAAGTGGATATGACAATTATTAATATATATGCCCCCAACAGGGGAGCAGCAAGATACACAAGCCAACTCTTAACCAAAATAAAGAGACATATAGATAAGAACACAGTAATAGTAGGGGACCTCAACATTCCACTATCAGCAATAGACAGATCACCAAAGCAAAAAATCAACAAAGAAACAAGAACTTTGAATGCCATACTCGATGAGTTGGACATCATTGATATATAGAGAGCAATATACCCCAGAACCAAAGAATACTCATACTGCTCAAATGCCCATGGAACATTCTCAAGAATAGATNTCTAATGCCCATGGAACAGTCTCAAGAATAGTCTATGTTCTGGGTTGCAAAACAGGTCTCAACTGATATCAAAAGACTGAAATTATTCCTTGCATATTCTCAGACCACAAACCATTGAAAGTGGAACACAACCACAAGGAAAAACTTGGAAGAAACTCAAACACATAGAGATTAAGCACCATCCTGCTCAAGAATGATTCGATAAATCAGGAAAACAAAAATCAATTTGAACAATTTATGGAGACCAATGAGAATGAAAACACAATGGTCCAAAACCTATGGGATACTGCAAAGGCAGACCTAAGGGGAAAATACATAGTCATCCAAGCGNCCAACGAGAATGAATACACAACGGTCCAAAACCTATGGGATACTGCAAAGGCAGTCCTAAGGGGGAAATACATAGCCATCCAAGCCTCACTCAAAAGAATAGAAAAATCTAAAATGCAGTTTCTATATTCTCACCTCAAGAAACTGGAACAGCAACAGAGGGACAGGCCTAACCCACTGACAAGGAAGGAGTTGACCAAGATTAGAGCAGAAATCAATGAATTAGAAACCAGGAGTACAGTAGAGCAGATCAACAGAACTAGAAGCTGGTTCTTTGAGAGAAATAATAAAATTGACATTCCACTGGTAAGACTTATCCAAAAGAATATAGAAAGGACCGAAATTAATAAAAATATGAATGAAAAAGGAGAGGTCACAACCAATACCAATGAAATTGGAAGGATTATTAGAAACTTTTATCAACAGCNAGTTGACCAAAATTAGAGCAGAAATCAATCAATTAGAAACCAGAAGTACAGTAGAGCAAATAAACATGACGAGGAGCTGGTTCTTTGAGAGAATCAATCAAATTGATAGACCACTGGCAAAACTTGTCCAAAAACAAAGAGAAAGGACTGAGATTATTAAAATAACGAGTGAAAAGGGAGAGGTCATGACCAACAACATTGAAATTGGAAGGATTATTAGAAACTTTTATCAACAGCTATATGCCAAAAAACTAAGCAATCTGGAAGAGATGGAGGCCTTCCTGGAAACCTATAAACTACCAAGACTGAAACAGGAAGAAATTGATTTCTTAAACAGGCCAATTAATTATGAAGTGATTGAGTCAGTGATAAACAGTTTTCCAAACAACAAAACTCCAGGCCCGGATGGTTTTCCTGGGGAATTGTACCAAACATTCAAAGAAGAAATAATACCGATTCTCCTAAAGCTATTTCAAAAAATAGAAACAGAAGGAAAGCTACCAAACTCATTCTATGAGGCTAATATTACCTTGATCCCCAAACCAGGCAAAGACCCCCTCAAAAAGGAGAATTACAGACCGATTTTCCTAATGAATATGGACGCCAAAATCCTCAACAAGGTCCTGGCAAATAGAATCCAACAGTACATTAAAAGGATTATCCATCATGACCAAGTGGGATTCATCCCTGGGATGCAAGGGTGGTTCAACATTTGCAAATCGATCAGTGTCTTAGATTTTATCCAGAAAGAAAAATTCAAAAATCATATGATTCTCTAAATAGATGCAGAAAAAGTATTTGACAGAATACAGCATCATTTCCTGATTAAAACCCTTCAGAGTGTAGGAATAGAGGGTACATTTCTCAATCTCATAAAAGCCATCTATGAAAAGCCTACTGCAAGCATTATTCTCAATGGGGAAAAGCTGGAAGCCTTTCCCTTAAGATCAGGAACACGACAAGGATGCCCACTCTCGCCACTATTATTCAACATAGTACTAGAAGTCCTTGCAACAGCAATCAGAAGACAAAAAGGGATCAAAGGTATCCAAATCGGNGCAAAGCAGAAGTCAAACTGTCTCTCTTCACAGATGGCATGATACTCTATATGGAAAACCCAAATTCACTCCCAAACTATTAGAAGTTATAGAGCAATTCAGTAATGTGGTGGGATACAAAATCAATGCTCAGAAATCAGTTGCATTTCTATATACAAATAATGAGACTGAAGAGAAATTAGGGAATCTGCCCCATTTACAATAGCACCAAAAATTATACGTTACCTTGGAATTAACTTAACCAGAGACGTAAAGCACCTATATCCTAGAAACTATAGATCACTTTTGAAAGATATTGAGGAAGACATAAAAAGATGGAAAAATATTCCATGCTCATGGATTGGAAGAATTAACATAGTTAAAATGTCCATACTACCCAGAGCAATCTACACTTTCAATGCTATCCCGATCAAAATACCGAGGACATTTTTCAAAGAACTGGAACAAATAGTCCTTAAATTTGTATGGAACAAGAAAAGGCCCCGAAATCTCCAAGGAACTGTTGAAAAGGAAAAACAAAGCTGGGGGCATCACAATGCCGGATTTCAAGCTGTACTACAACGCTGTGATCACAAAGACAGCATGGTACTGGCACAAAAACAGATACATGGACTAATAGAACAGAATAGAGAAGCCAGAAATGGACCCTCGGCTCTTTGGGCAACTAATCTTTGACAAAGCAGGAAAACATCCAGTGGGAAAAAAAAGTCTCTTCAATACATGGTGCTAGGAAAATTGGCCAGCTACATGCAAAAGAATGAAACTTGACACTCCCTCACACCATACACAAAGATAAACTCCAAATGGATGAAAGACCTTGATGTGAGACAGGAATCCATCAAAATCCTAGAGGAGAGCATAGGCAGCAACCTCTATGATATCAGCTGCAGCAACCTTTTTCATGACACACCTCCAAAGGAAGAGAAACAAAAGATAAAATGAACTTGTGGGACTTCATCAAGATAAAAAGCTT
>NW_023254249.1:0-4650 GCF_002007445.2 Ailuropoda melanoleuca | reverse complement strand
CATTTTTACATATTATGGCACTGATTTTTTAGCTTTTATCTGTTATACCATCTAGTATTACTTTCACCGATTAGAAATTAAATCTTTCTGGGTTTTGTTTTGTTTTGTTTTGGTTTTGGGGTTTTTTTCAGTCCATCTCTCTATTTACACAAATAACATGTACAAATTATTTATTTCCAAAACGTTTGTGTATTTGCCTCATTACTTGATAAANTTGATAAGCACACCCAATTAAAATGATAATTCTCTTCAGTATTTAATGGTGTGCAAACCAACATATGTATTTTGATGTATAAATGGATTTTATATCAAGTCTCAGTTCTCAGTGAAGTCATAGTCTAGTGTGGAGAGGACAAAATATATAAGTAAGCTTTGTGAAAGGAAGAACAAAGCACCAGCTGGCACAGAAGTTCGGTTAATGTAAATCAGGAGCAGATTTCTAAATGGTGTCCACTGGATATAGGGATGTCATGTCAGGGTATATGAAATTTGAAAAATGCTTATTTTAAATATTTACATGGATTTGTAAATCCATAACATTTGTCAAAATATGAAGTAGACAATTATAATGTCTTTATTGAATTAGAGTTCTGGCATTAGTTTGTATATGTGTCATAAATATCTATTGTTTGTTAAATTGGGTAATATTATTTAGGGTCCTTATTTTTTGCAAGGTTATTTTTATCTTTGGAGTTACGTAGATTTATTTACCTTCCTCCAAAAATTTATGGAAGAGTAAATTATAATACATGCAAGCGATGAGAACTTACCCAAAAAAAGACAAAAATCAGTTGCACATAAATACATAAATGATGTGTATATTTTAGTTTGGTTAATTGAATTTTACCAATGTAAAAGGTAATTTTCTCTTGGTTTAATTGTCTTAATTTTTTGCAAGAGAAATTAAAGCTATTTAAAGTGACTGATGAACTTACTGGGAAATGAAACTTACAGATAGTTTACAAAATCAGTAGTCCAAATTTAGGAAAACAATACAGTTAGGTACCAATACAATGCAATATACTCCCACACAAAGTCTGTTAAGCAATTATTTGCTGGCAATAAAGATCCTTAAATTTCAGTTATCCTATTATCTTTTACTGGTACTGCTAATGTGAAATCTAGAATTTGGAAATTTCCCTCCCTGATTTTCAAGCTTTGTTCTAAAAAATATTTCCAATTAAAATCCTCAATGATATTGTACGTGCCAAAAATTATTGAAAGTTTTAAGTATTTTTAGTTTCTAGAAAATGTATATTTCAGTTAAATTTGAAGGCAAACTTTATCATTAAATCAAATATTTTATTTAACAAAACTGGTTTCAGGAAGAAACCTAATACAACACACTGTTTTTAGGAATTAGTTGAGGGACACTATTCCAATTGAGCTTTAGGAGTTGGAAATATAATCGCAATATAAGTTTAAGTTATATCATTGCTTTCATTGTCTACAGAATTCTGATGCTACAATTGCATTGCAAACTTAATAAAAAAAAATTAGCCCATGTAAGTAATTTTATCTGAGTTAATTTTATGTTTTGGATTTCACTTGATAGAATAACATTATATATTTTTTCATATTAAATTATTTATAACTTTTCTCAGAAATTCTCAGTATTAAAAATTTTAGATGTCCTTTGGTTTGTATGAAAGTCTAAAAAAATTAATTAACCAAAAGTTATGTTTATGTTTTTAAACTGATACATAGTTAACATTTCAAGTATATATTTAAATTTAAAAAAACATAAAGATACCACTCTAGTAGCTATTTGTTTATTGAACAGAACNGACAGCCAGAGAGAGAGAACACAAGCAGGGGGAGTGGGAGAGGAAGAAGCAGGCTCCCAGCGGAGGAGCCTGATGTGGGGCTCGATCCCAGAACGCCGGGACCACGCCCTGAGCTGAAGGCAGACGCTTAACGACTGCGCCACCCAGGCGCCCCTCAAGTATATATTTAAATTTAAAAAAAACATAAGATACCACTCTAGTAGCTATTTGTTTATTGAACAGAACGTTTCCGTCTGTGTTTCTATGATTTATTTGCTTTTATTTCTGTGGGTTAGGACATACTCAACAGTGGTATACCCAAATACAGAATAACAAGAAACATGGGATTATTTCTAGAATGGTTCAAATTAAACGTGCCTACAAAATGCCATTTTCCATTTTGTAAAATGGAAAGCATCTAAAATATTTTTTAAGATTCTACTTTCTTGAAATATATTTATTTAAAAAGAATTCAGATTTAACATATAATTTTAAATTTTCAGTCTCTTTTATTTTCTTCAATACAACTTGTAGAAATGGAGGCTAAATGTATAAATTTGTTTGAAATTATGTTACATAAATTTAGTGGATTATTCATTTTCTAGCAGTTTGAAAGTGATGTTAAAAATCTATTTTCCAAGTTTCCTATANTTTCCATTTTGTAAAATGGAAAGCATCTAAAATATTTTTTAAGATTCTACTTTCTTGAAATATATTTATTTATTTTTTTTTTGGTTTCTTTTTTTTTTAATTTTATTTTATTATATTGTGTTAATCACCATACAGTACATATTTATTTTAAAAGAATTCAGATTTAACATATAATTTTAAATTTTCAGTCTCTTTTATTTTCTTCAATACAACTTGTAGAAATGGAGGCTAAATGTATAAATTTGTTTGAAATTATGTTACATAAATTTAGTGGATTATTCATTTTCTAGCAGTTTGAAAGTGATGTTAAAAATCTATTTTCCAAGTTTCCTATAGGTTTGCTGATTAAGAATCATGTATTTCAAAATCTGGAAAGTGCCACAGTATTTATTTGAGAAACTGTTTGAGAAGGGAAACCTGGATAAACAGAGAGGTGCAACATAGAGGCAGGGGCAGGAAGTGTAGAGAGAGTTCACCTGGTCAAGACGTTGAGCTATTTTTTACTTGTCTGACTTTTGATATATGAAATTTTCTGAGCTTTTGTTCTCTTATCTGTCAAATGAGAAGTCAGAATTACATTATCTAAAAGGTTTCTGTTATGGTTTGATTCTCTCATACATGAAAATTATTTTGTGAATACTGTTTTTTCTCTCCTGGAGCGGTCACTGTGCTTGTGGACATAGCAGTATATAGTTTACCATTATACAATGGGCTTAGTGGTTTAAAACAACAGAATTTAGTAGCTCAATTCTGTAGGTCAGGAATGGGGCTAACATAACTGGATTCTCTGCTGACATTCCCACAAGGCTGTGATCTACCTAAATTTGGGCCATACTATGGTTCACATCTACAGCTTGGGATTTGTTTCCAAGCTCACTTATGTTGTTGGCAGAAGTGTGTCATTTTTTTTTTCTTTTCATAATTTTTAAAATTTTTTTACATTTTTTAAATTTAAATTCAATTAATTAACATATAATGTATCATTTGTTTCAGGGGTACTGGTCATTGATTCATCAGTCTTATATAATACACAGTGCTCATTACAACACGTCCCCTCCCCAATGTCCATCACCCAGTTACCCTATCCCTCCACATTTCTCCTCTCCAGCAACACATAGAAGTGTTTCTTGTAGCTCTAGGAATGAAGTCCCTGTTTCCTTGCTGGCTGTCTGCCTAGGGTTGTGTTCTACTCTCAGAAGCCATCTACATCCTCCATCTTAAAAGCTAGCAATAGAAAATCTCCCTCATATCAGATCTATCTCATGTTTAGAATCTCTCTAGCCTTGTATCTTTTACCAGGAAGAGTTCAGACCCCTATAGGAGCTCACCTGATTCAGTGACGCTTATCAGTGATAATCTTCCCATCATAAGGTCAACTGATTTGGAATTTAATTACATCCACAAAATACCATCATAGCAGCACCCAGGTTACTGGTCATTTGAATAACTGGTAAAAAGTGTGTGTTCTCTGGTTGGATGGGAATTTGGGGACACATCTTAGTATTCTGTCTACAACAAGCAGTGAATAAGTCAAACACAATCTCTCCTTTTGCAACGTATGCCATCAAGTTTGGGAACAAAAGCACAAATAATGACTTTCATGTATACATAATAAGTGTTAGATAGAAGTGTAGGTTACTTTGAGTGCAGTTTACCAAGATCATCTTAATTAGACAATGAAGTTGAACTATCCATTTGAACCCAAAGCATAACCACTCTAGTTTCAACTGAAAGCGTATATTTCCCTAAATCTTTTAGTCAATATTTCTTGCACAGATTTTACATGTTATTTGGATATTGAGCTGGCTATTAACCATTTACCCCTTCAAATCTACCTCCTTTTTGCCTCATGCTTTACCCACCCCTCAAAACTTCCCCCCAGGAGGTGTAAATTTAGGGACTGTTTTAACTGGGTTCACTTTGCCTTCTGGTTGAATTCCACAGTGGCAAACATCAACAAGAGATCAGAGGTGGGAAGACAGTGATATTGGGCATTTAATCTCCCTGTGCTAACCTGTAGATTGACACAGTTCCTGTCCCGATTAGTCCTACAAATACAACTCTGTTTCTCTGGAAAATAGTAAGAGCTCCCTTTAACTTTTTCCTTCAGTTTGGCATGGTAATGACTTTCTGCTATTTCTGACCTGAAGTTCTTTATCATCTCTCTTTGATTTCCCTTACCATTTCTTGAATATTATAAATATTCCTCTCCTCAGTTATCCTATTTGAGTAT
>NW_023254248.1:0-2518 GCF_002007445.2 Ailuropoda melanoleuca | reverse complement strand
CTATACTCAAAAATAAACAGATAGAAGAATGCCATTGTTAGTGAGGGAAAAAAGTGATTTGCTTAAAAGAACAATGAGAGTTATACTTCACTCTTAAACCCTGCAAAATAGCGATACCCAGAAGACTTTGGGAAGCAATTAGGCCAGGGCTAAAGTCAGTCAGGTAATTGGCTGTTCAGAGGCAAACCATGCTTTAACTGTAAGTCAACGATGTGGTCCCCAGGGTTTCAGGCCAGTGGGAGAGTCACTGCACCCTTGCCCAGGGCCACAGAGGCTAGACCAGAGCAGAGTTTTAATTTTTTCCTTCCTCCTGTTTGGGGCACACACAGCAGACCACGAAACCAATCTTCAGTCTCATTCTATACAATGTGGCTCTCAAGATGTATTTTTCGGAACAGGAATTTCCAAATACATGTATCCGAACATGGCAAAGATTCTTTTTCACAACAGTGTTATCATTGCTCAAAATATTTTGAAGCTCTTTTTCTGGAATTGTCTTCTGAAGAAGTTACAAGCCGAGGTGGAAGAGAAGTCGGCCTGCTTCATAGTCTTACCTCATTTTTGACTAAAAATGGTATTAGCCAGCACGACTCCCTTGCCTTGGCCTCTGCCCGTGGCTCTGAGTTGCTTTTGGCTGTTTCCAGATCTTATAAGCATGCTCAGGGGAAATGGATTTGTCTCAGCTGAACCAAAGATTGGGGGTCATGACCATCAGCGAGAAGCCTCTGAGGGTATTTCTTTGGAGGGAGCAAAAATAATTATTTCTCTGTGTAAGTTGTAATAGTTAAAAACAAAAACAAAGTGTGCTTTCGTACATCCTTGGGCTGTCCCCGACCTTCATGTCAACATGGCTTTTGAATGAGATCATCCTGACAGGAATGGCCTCCAAAATTGACCTGCTTTTTTCCAAATCCAGGGTCTAATGCAAAGGTCTTTGAAAGGCCCTCATTTATATGTGCTCTCTTGTCCCTGTTACCTGGACGTTAGAAAGACTGTTCTAGGTTTGCTTTCCTGAGATTGTGCATTTATTGATAGAAGCTGAAGGGCTGTAATATGTTCTCCCTACTCTTGTTGTCCTCCAGTATCCTCCCTTTCATGTGGAAAGGGGGAGGCTCATGTCTGAGCTGGGGAGTGTTATTGTCTGGNCATGTCTGAGCTGGGGAGTGTTATTGTCTGGCAGGCTGTTGTGTAGGCTCATAACTTTTTTTTTTAATTTAAGATTTTATTTATTTATTTGACAGAGAGAGCGTGCATAAGCAGGGGGAGCAGCAGGCAGAGGGAGAAGCAGGCTCCCCATTGAGCAAGGAGCCCAGTGTGGGACTCAAGTCCAGGACCCTGAGATCATGATCCGAACCGAAGACAGATGCTTAACTCACTGAGCCACCCAGGCGCCCTGAGTGTAGGCTCATAACTTAGCAGGTGGGATCAGAGCTGCTCAGAAGGCCTCGTGCCGGTTAGGACCTTAGTTGCAGGCAGAAGATTCCTTTGAAGCAGCCTACGCAGCAGGGGATTTGCTGGAGTTTGACTGTATTTCTGGGAAAACAAAGCTTCAACACTGCATGTTCAGCAACAGCACAGCCTGTCTCCAACCAATTACCCAACAGAACATGGTTCTAACTCACTTCTGCCCCAGGACCTGTGACACTAAGGCAGAACACCAAACCACAGGCCACGGCTGCTGCAAGGAATGACGCACCAGCCTGTGGCTGCTGCCTCCTGGTGTTGCCTTTCCTGTCTTGCATGCGCCTATCCACTTGAAGACTCTAGCTGCAAGGGAGTCTGCATTAGCTTTCTAGCCCTGTAGACCCGGGAGGCGGTGGACTGGAACGCTGTTGGATGGTGCTGAATGAGCCACTTTGGCGTATTCGTGACCAAGGTGTGCACACACACGTGATGGTGAAACCCCTGCTGGGGGGATTCTTGCGGTGATGAGAGCAGAGGGGAGAGGACTGAGCGTAAGAGACTCATGAAGGCTGTTGGGAGAAGTGACCGGAATTCAGTGCAGTGGTCAGTGCTGTTCCTGGAGGGTGGCTGCCCACTGTGTGACAGGTGGCATGCTGGGGCAGAGTGGCCGCTGTGCCGTGCCCATACCCTCGGCATGGTCCTCAGTAAGACAAAAGAAGTGCTGGACTCGTGATGCTTTGCGGCATTGGAGTTTTGAGGCTAGGAGAATCCCTTTCAAATCCTGGCCTGTGTAACCTCAGTAAGTTGTACTATTCTGTTTCAGTCTGTTGGTCTGTAAAATGGGGATGTGCCTACTTTGTAGGGAGACTGAGGTGGTAATATCAGATAGCATGTGACTGTCTACCATGCACCTCTGATATAGGGTAGTTATTCCCCAAATTACTATTGTTATATTCAACTTTGCCATCTTTCTCTTTCCCTCTTTGTCCAAGCAACTCTCAGCTGCCTTACACCCCAGTGGATATGGTGGCTTCTGGGCTTTTTCTTAGCAGTTAGCTTACCTTTCTCATCCCCTGTATGCCTCACTTTTCCTGCTGTCCCCTGAATGTTTTAT
>NW_023254247.1:379-529 GCF_002007445.2 Ailuropoda melanoleuca | reverse complement strand
GACTCAGCGCCCTTCTCATTGGTAATGAAGCAGAGCGTCCAGGAAAACACCAGCGAACAGCAGCCTTTTCATTGGGGACCCCGATTCCACATTGGGTGTAGGGGCCTGGGGATGTTCTAGCCCTTAGAACCAAGAAACAAAATGTGAGGT
>NW_023254247.1:0-299 GCF_002007445.2 Ailuropoda melanoleuca | reverse complement strand
CGTGAGTGAAACACGACGAACACAGCACTGAGAAAGGCAATTCGGCCAAAACCCGCTTCCAACGAAATGTTTGTTCCCTGGGGAAATCCTGTCAAAACTGCTGGCGGCAATGGAACGAAAAGTCCCAAAACACGTCCGTCAGAGACAACACTGTACAGGGACCGTGTTAGCACTATCATCACCCTTCGTGAATAGGGAAACATGAGGGAAGTGGTCGCGGAAGCCTGGCGAGAGTGCCCCATAGTTGTCTCTGAGACCCCACACAGTCCAGGGAAATATCAACGATCATCATCTCTCGT
>NW_023254246.1:0-2942 GCF_002007445.2 Ailuropoda melanoleuca | reverse complement strand
GTATAATGTGAGTTACTAGAAACCTCATAGGGGAGAATTTGGCCATACTGCATGTTCCGACGGCCTTGTGGAGTGAACAACCTCTTAAGTGTCAGTTGACTTTGTCTCCTCTCTCATCCCTACACTCACTTTGACCACAGATGATTTGTTTCTCTATCCTTAGGCCTAGGGCTAAGGGGCTTTCATTCTTTGGGGATCTACAGCTTGGCTTTTTAGCATCAGACCCTCAGAGGCTCTGTGGGTACCATTCTCCAATGAATATTCCCCTGCCTGGAATCACCAGCCTGGGCCCTGGACCCCCAGATTCACATGCTTCCCCAGCCCCACCTTGTGCATCACAAGTTTCCCCTCTGACTTCTAGGCCTTCCAGGGAGAAACAGCTCTACTGTCAGCCTTGGGCCAAAGAGGGCTGACCTGAGGAGTCTGGTTTACATTATCAAGATCTCAACTTCCAGGAACTGAGAGGAGAGTGTCTAGCCCTCGTTCTTGTGGCTCCGCTCCAATGAGTGGCGTTTCCAATGCTGAATACAAACTCCAAAGCCTGGGGGGCAGGGAGGCAGAGCCCAGCAGATGCTCCCAGATTATCTGAATAGACAGACAGATCTGGACAGAACTCCCAAAGGCTACATTTCTTAAGGAACTGCCCACTTCCTAAATTCTAAATCCTCTCAAATCCTGCCAAGGTAGAGCTGATTCCATACTGAGTTTTGTCTTCTCAAGCACGGAAAGAACAAAGACACACAAAGGAAGACAAGATCACTGGGCCTGAAGGCCATGATGGCATGGAAGGGATAATTGGTTCCTTTGGCTTATGTCTTCTCCTTTAATAATCATAGAGATGGACAAGGTCTGGTGGATAATGTGGGGCCTTGTGTGACCTATGCTTCTGAGACAAAGGGGTTATTTACTCATGGGGCCTTTGTCTGCCTGCATTTTCATTTCTCTTTCTTGAGGAACTCACCATTCATTCCCGTAGTATGTGCTCATGAATTAGCATCTATCCTTCAGCAAAAGCCTTGTTTTGGGCTCCTGGCTTCAGCAACACAAGATAGATAAAAGCTCCAAGAATTCTTAACTGACCTTTCCTTGCTACAGACACAATAAAAGAGAGAGTGTTTCTGTTCCTAATGTAACATTCCTTATATCTAAAACATTATTTTATTTCACCCCATTAGTTGCTTTTAATAAATGAAATCATGTTTGATTCTTATTATGCTCACCCTTCACACCAGGAAACTCCGAATAGGTAACAATTTTCTATGCTAACAACTTTAATTATTGTCTCCCCCCCCCCCGTGGTATGTAGCTGGAGAGGTTGGTTATTAGAAAAGTGCACAAATTGCAAATAAATCAGGTGAGCTAACAGTCACCTCCTACAAAGGAGGAAGGGACAATTGTCAGGGTTAACAGTCAGACCCTCCCTCCAGCTTTCAATCTTTCACCTCTGAACTTGACCTTGGGTGCTGAGCCCCCAGGGAGAGGAGAGGTTCTCTCCACAGCAAGAAAATCTCCTGCTCCAGAAATTTGCAATGACCAATGGCCAGGATCTGGGAGAGGGGGTGCCAGAGTGAGCGAGCATATGTGTCTCAAGGAGGGTTCAGTTGCTGGCACATTCAAGCTTATAGTTGTCAGGGCAACCAGGTGTCCAAGCTCAGAGGAAAACAAAATATTCACCAGCACTGAGACTTCTCAACACACAAAATAAGTATACCTGAGCACATGTACGCCTGTGCACCGCTCACACACACACACACACACACACACACACACTGTGGTCCATTCATGCACACTCATTAGCTCAGTCAAATGCATGCCAACTTCTGAGAAGCAAGCAGCCAAGCACTTGGGCAATGCACGCAGAGGAAGGCCTGCTCGTCAGATGTGGAAAAAAGAATCTAGGGGAGGAAAGAGGCTGCTTCAGGGCTGCCCTGCCCAGTGCATGATCTCAAGGCAACACTCAGCCAAGTGACGGGGTGCCATCAGCTGTTAAGGAGGGAGACATGTCTCCCGCCAAGTGGCCTCTCTCTGGCCAGGTGTGTGCACAGTGGACCATGCCCTGCCACCACACTCTCACTCTGCAATCCTCCTGATTTTCCACGCAAATCCCCCAATATGCAAAGAAGTCTCAAGTATTCTCCAAGGCATCATAATGGTTTCTAAACAAGAACACCTATTATCATATTCATATCAGCAGCTGTGTATTGATCAAGTATAGTGTTGCGGGGATTGTGTTATACCCTTTGTGTACAAATGCCGTCTCATCCTCCGAGCAGCCCTGCAAGGTAGAAAGTGCGAGCTAAAATTTATAGGAGGGGAAAACGAGACTCACAAAGGCATGGTCCCAACGCTGGTAAGTGACAGCGCTGGGATTCACACTTCCTTGTCTGTCTGCCTCTGGAACCCATGTTCCTGTCACAGCAGCTGGTGCTCCCTGCGGAGGGAGCATGGATGACCCAGCCACGGAGCCCCAAGGCAGAGTGGCACCAGCACCACCACTTCCCTCGGTCTGCTGCCTCCCCTCTGGCGGCCTCAGGGCGTGATGGTGAGTATCTGCTTTTGCACCCCTGCAGCGGCTGTGTCTACCCTGGCTAATGGGGTCATTCTCAATCAGAGCACCTGGGCCAGGCAGCTGCTCCCCTGACACCCCCCTCAGCCAGGCTGGGCATCAAGGTCAGCGAGCTTCACTCAAGATGGCAAGATGGGCCGCTTCTCCTGGGGTCTCTCTTCCCCCTGCCTCTCCCCAGAGCCTCTCCTCCTGCAGATGGTAAACTGTGCATCAGGCCAAGGGAGGCTCTGGGGCCGAGGAGTGTTCTAAAGAACCTCAGCATTCTCCCGCAGAGCGGGAGTGCCTCCCCTGAAGTCCCTGGGTATATCTCAGAGGTGTTTGAGAACCTTCTAAAATTGCTTGCCAAGGGGGGGCCTGGGGGATTCAGTCAGTGAAG
>NW_023254245.1:0-14205 GCF_002007445.2 Ailuropoda melanoleuca | reverse complement strand
GCAGGCCCGAGCCAAGGGATGAGCGGCGAGCGGAGGGGCGGGCTGAGGTGAGGGCTCTGGGGAGGGGGAGCGCGGGCCCAAGGGATTTATCGCGCGGGACTTTCGAATGTTGCTCCGGACTCAGAGGGCCCTGCCCGTTCTCCCGCCCTGAATGATCGGCGGTGCCCCGATGTGCCCTGGTGGCGGGGTGGCGGTAGAGTGAGTCTGGCATAGGGGCTTGGGGGTCTCAAATCCCCAGTGTTCCAAGGCCAGGCCCCTTGGGAAGGGCCACTCGGGTCCCGACCTAATTTTAAGGTTAGCCAACAAGAGGCTGGCTGACTGAATCCGATGGCAACGTAGTGGCATCGTAGGGGTGGGTCAAGGTGAGGGCGCTGGGGAGGGGGAGCGTGGGCCCAAGGGTTTTGGTTCGGGGGGACTTTGACGGTCGTTGGTGCTCGGAGGGCCCTGCCCGTTCTCCTGCCCTGAATGATCGGTGGCGCCCAATGTGCCCATGTCGCAGCCTGGCGGCAGGGTGATTCTGACGCTGGGGCTTGGGGTTCACCAATCCCCAGCGTTGTGGCACCAGGCCCCTTGGGAAGGCCCCCTAAGGGGCCGAACTATTGTTAGGGTTAGCCCCCAGGTGGCCGGCCTACTAGATCCAATGGCTGTGTGGGGAATGGAGGGACAGGTTGAGGTGAAGGCGCTGGGGAGGGGGCGTGTGGGCCCAAGGGTTTTGACACAGCCGGCCTTGGAAGATGCTTGTAGCTCAGAGGGCCCTTCCTGTTCTCCCACCCTGAATGATTGGCGGCACCTTGATGGACCAGGTGGCAGACTGGAGAGAGGGTAAGTCTGGCACTGGGGATCAGTGGTCCCCAATTCACAATGTTGCAGCACCAGGCCCCTTGGAACGGGCCCCTCGCGGGCCGACATAGGGTTAGGGTTAGCCCCCAGGAGGCCGGCAGGCCGGAGTGGATGGTTTTGCAGTGAGCAAGGGGCGAGCCGAGCTGAGGGCACTGGGGAGTGTGAGCGTGGGCCCAAGGGTTTTGGCGCGCGGGAACTTCTAATGTCCCCGCAGGCTCGGAGTGCCCTGCCCGTACTCCCGCCCTGAATGATCAGCGGCGCCTCCATGTGCCTGGGTTAAGGGCTGGCGGTAGGGTGAGTGTGGTGCTGGGGCTCAGGGGTAGCAAATCCCCAGCGTTGGGAGGCCAGGCCCCTTGGGAAAGGCTACTCAGGGGCCGACCTAAGGTTAGGGTTAGCCCCCAAGAGGTCGTCTGACCCAATCCGGTGGCTGTGGGGCAAGTGGAGGGGCATGCCAAGGTGAGTCTGCTGACTGGGGGGAGTGTGGACCTAAGGTTTTGGCACAGGTGGCCTTCAAATGTGGCCCGGGGTTCGGAGGGCCCTGGGCATTCTCCCGTCCAGAATGATCAGCGGCACCTTGATGGGCCTGGGTGGTGGCCTGATGGCACAGTGAGTCTAGCGCTGGGGCTTGGGGGTCCCCAAACCCCAGCATTGCNCCCAAACCCCAGCGTTGCGGCACCAGCCCTTTGGGAAGGGCCCCTCGTGGGGCTGACCTAGGGTAAGGCTTAGCCCCCAGGAGGCCGGCAGGCCCAAGGCAAGGGCTTTTTGGGCAGTGGAGGGGCGGGCTGAGGTAAGGGCCCTGGGGAGGAGGAGCTTGGCCTCAGCGTTTTGGCGCGGGGGGCCTTGGAAGGTTGCCTGGGGCTCAGAGGGCCATGCCCATACTCCCGCCATGAATGAGCAGTGGCACCCGATGGGCTCGTGTGGCAGCCTATTGGCAGGGTGAGTCTGGCACTGGGGCTCGGGGGTCCCCAATCCCCAGCTTTGTGACACCAGGTCCCTTTAGAGGGGCCCCTCGGGGGCCGACCTAGGGTTAGGGATAGCCCCCAGGAGGATGACAGGCTGGAGTGCATGGCTGTGCGGCAAGTGGAGGGGAGGTCCAAGGTGAGGGTGCTGGGGAGGGGGAGCGTGGGCCCAAAGGTTTTGGTGTGGGGGACCTTCAAAATTCGCCCGGGGCTTGGAGGGCTCTGCCTGTTCTCCCACCCTGAATGAGTGGCGGCGCCCCAATGGGCTCGGGTGGCAGCCTGGCTGCAGGTTGAGTCTGGCACTGGGGCTTGGGGGTCCCCAGTCCCCAGCATTGTGGCTCCAAGCCCCTTGGGAAGGGCCCCTCGGGGGCTGACCTAGGGTTAGGGTTAGCCCTCAGGAGGCTGGCTGGCCAGAATGCATGGCTGTGGGGTGAGTGGATTGGTGGGCCCAGGTGAGGGCACTGGGGAGGGGGAGCATGGGTCCAAGGGTTTTGGGATGGGGGCCTTGGAAGTTCCCTGGGGGCTGGGAGGGCCCTGCTGGTTCTCCGGTGCTGAATGAGCAGTGCGCACCAATGGGCCCAGTTGGCGTCCTGCTGGCAGTGTCATTCTAGCACTGTGGCTCGGGGTTCTCCAATCCCCAGCGTTGCAGCACCAGGCCCCTTGGGAAGGGACCCTCAGGGGCCTAACTATTGTTAGGGTTAACCCCCAGGAGGCTGGCCTACAGGATCAGAGGGCTGAGTGGCGAGCGGAGGGGCAGGATGAGGTGAAGGTGCTGGGGAGGGGAAGCGTGGGCCCAAGGGTTTTGGCACAGTGGGTCTTGGAAGATGCTGGGGGCTCAGAGGGCCCTGCCCCTTCTCCCGCCCTGAATGATTGGGAACACCCCGTTGGCCCCGGGGGTGGCCTGAAGAGAGGGTGAGTCTGGCGCTGGGGCTTGGTGTTCCCCAATCCCCAGCATTGCAGCACGAGGCCCCTTGGGACGGGCCCCTCAGGGGCCAACCTAGGGTTAGGGTTAGCCCTCAGGAGGCCGGCAGGCCAGAGCCAAGGGCTGAGCGGCGATGGAGGGGCGGGCCTAGGTGAGGGTGCTGAGGAGGGCGAGCTTGGGTCCAAGGGATTTATAATGCAGGACCTTTGAATGTCGCCCCGGGCTTGGAGAGCCCTGCCCATTCTTCCGCTCTGAATGATCGGCGGCCCTGGGATGTGCCCAGGTGGCGGGCTGGCGGTAGGGTGAGTCTGGCGCTCGGGCCTGGGGGGTAACAAATCCCCAGTGCTCTGAGGCCAGGCCCCTTGGGTAGGGCCACTTGTGGGCCGACCTAATTTTAGGGTTAGCCCCCAAGAGGCTGGCAGATTGAATCCGAAGGCTATGTGGCAAGCCAAGGGGTGGGCCAAGGTGAGGGCCCTGGCGAGGGGGAGCTTGGGCCAAAGGGTTTTGGCGCGGGGGGTCTTTGAAATTCGTCGGGGTCTCGGAGGGCCCTGCCTGTTCTCCTGCCCTGAATGATCAGCAGTGCCCTGATGGGCCCAGGTCACGGGATGGTGGCAGGCCAGGGCTCCGGGGTCCCCAGTCCCCAGCATTGAGGTGCCAGACCCCTTGGGATGGGCCCCTCAGGGGCGAACTATTGTTAGGTTTAGCCCACAGGAGTCCAGCCTACTGGATGGGATGGCTGTGTGGCGAGTGGAGGGGCAGGTCCAGGTGAAGGTGCTGGAGAGGGGGAGCATGGGCACAAGGGTTTTGGCTTGCCTAGCCTTGGAAGATGCTGGAGGCTCAGAGGGCCCTGCCCGTTCTCCCACCCTGAATGATTGGCAGGGCCCCTTTGGCCCTGGGAGCAGACTTGAGAGAGGGTGAGCCTGGTGCTGGGGCTCAGTGGTCCCCAATCCCCAGCGTTTCGGTGCCAGGCCCCTTGGGACGGGCCTCTGGGTTGCCGACCTAGGGTTAGGGTTAGCCTCCAGCAGGCGGGCAGGCCTGAGCCTATGGCTGTGTGGGGAGCGGAGGGGGGTGCCCAGGTGAGGGCACTGGGTAGGGGGAGCATGGGCCCAAGGGTTATGGTGCAGGGGGCCTTTGATTGTCCCGGGATCTCGGAGGGCCCTGCCCATTCTCCTGCCCTGAATGGTCCATGGCGCCCCCATAGGCCCGGGTGGCAGCCTGGCAGCAGGGTGAACTGGGCACTGGAGCTCGGGCATCCCCATCCTCAGCATTGTGGCACCAGGCCCCTTGGAAAGGGCCCCTAGGGGGTCGACCTAGGCTTAGTGTTAGGCCTCAGGAGGCCAGCAGGCCTGAGCCAAGGGCTGAGCTGCGATGGAGGGGTNGGACAAGGTGAGGGCGCTGGGGAGGGCGAGCGTGGGCCCAAGGGATGTATTGAGCAGAACCTTTGAATGTCTCCCTGGGCTTGGAGAGCCCTGCCCGTTCTCCTGCCCTGAATGATCGGTAGCCCTCGGATGTGCCCAGGTGGTGGGCGGGTGGTAGGATGAGTCTGGCACTCAGGCCTGGGGGGTAACAAATCCCCAGTGCTCTGAGGCCAGGCCCCTTGGGTAGGGCCACTTGTGGGCCGACCTAATTTTAGGGTTAGCCCCTAAGAGGCTGGCAGATTGAATCGAAGGGCTGTGTGGCAAGCCGAGGGGTGGGCCAAGGTGAGGGCGCTGGGGAGGGGGAGCGTGGGCCCAAGGGTTTTGGCACAGGGGGCCTTCGAAGTTCCTCCGGGTCTTGGAGGGCCCTGCCTGTTCTTCAGGCCTGAATGATCAGCAGCACCCCGATGGGCCCAGGTCCTGGCATGGCGGCAGGGTGACTCTGGCCAGGGCTCAGGGGTCCCCATTCCTCAGCTTTGAGGCACCAGAGCCCTAGGGAAGGGCCCCTCAGTGGCGAACTATTGTTAGGTTTAGCCCACAGGAGTCCAGCCTACTGGATGGGATGACTGTGTGGCAAGTGGAGGGGCGGGTCCAGGTGAAGGTGCTGGGGAGGGGGAGCATGGGCACAAGCATTTTGGTTTGGCTGGCCTTGGAAGATGCTGGCGGCTCAGAAGGCCCTGCCCCTTCTCCTGCCCTGAATGATTGGTGGCGCCCCTTTGGCCCGGGGTAGCAGACTTGAGAGAGGGTGAGTCTGGTGCTGGTGCTCGGTGGTCCCCAATCCCCAGGGTTTCAGCACCAGGCTCCTTGGGATGGGCCTCTCAGCGGCCAACCTAGGGTTAGGGTTAGCGCCTTGAGGCCTGCAGGCCCGAGCCAAGGGCTGAGCAGCGAGGGGTGGGACAGGCCGAGGTGAGGGCACAGGGGAGGGGGAACGTGGGCCCAGGGGATTTATCACGTGGGACCTTTGAATGTCACCCCAGGCACGGTGTGCCCTGCCCGTTCTCCCACCCTGAATGATTGGCGGTGCCCCAATATGCCCGGGTGGTGGGCTGGCAGTAGGGTGAGTCTGGCACTGGGGCTCGGGGGTAGCAAATCCCCAGTGTTCCAAGGCCAGGACCCTTGGGGGCCCCAGCTGATGGCTCTGGGGCGAGCGAAGGGGTGGGACAAGGTTAGGGCCTGGGTAGGGTGAGCGTGGGCCCAAGGGTTTTGGCCCAGAGGGCCTTTGAAAATCTCTGTGGGCTCAGAGGTCCCTGAACATTCTCCATCACTGAATGATCGGCGGCATCCCGTTGGCCCGGGTGGCTGTCTGGAGAGAGGGTGAGTCTGGCCCTGGGGCTCCTGGTCCCTAAACCAGCTTTATGGCCCCAGGGACCTTGGGAAGAGCCTCTTGGGGGCCAACCTAGGGTTAGGGTTAGCCCCCAGGAGGCTGGCAGGCCCAAGGCAAGGGCTTTTTGGGCAGCAGAGGGGCAGGCTGAGGTAAGGGCGTGGGGGAGGGGGAGCTTGGCCCCAGTGTTTTGGCGCGGGGGGGCCTTCGAAGGTTGCCTGGGGCTCAGAAGGCCTTGCCAGTTCTCCCACCATGAATGAGCAGTGGCACACTTATAGGCCCGGGTGGCGACCTGGTGGCAGTTTGAGTCTGACACTGGGCCTTGGGGTCCCCAATCCCCAGCTTTGTGGCACCAGACCCCTTGGGAAGGGACCCTCAGGGGCCAAACTATTGTTAGGGTTAACCCCCAGGAGGCCGGCCTATGGGAATGGAGGGCTGTGTGGGGAGCGGAGGGGTGGGACGAGGTGAAGGCACTGGGGAGGGGAAGCGTGGGCCCAAGGGTTTTGGCCGGGAGGGCCTTTGAAAATCCCTGTGGGCTCGGAGGTCCCTGAACCTTCTCCATCACTGAATGATTGGCGGCACCCCTTTGGCCCTGTGGTGGTCTGGAGAGAGGGTGAGTCTGGCACTGGGGCTCCTGTTCCCTAATCCCCAGCATTATGGCCCCAGGGACCTCGGAAGAACTTCTAGGGGGCCAACCTAGTGTTAGAGTTAGCCCCCAGGAGGCCGGCAGGCCCAAGGCAAGGGCTTTTTGGGCAGAGGAGGCGCGAGCTGAGGTAAGGGCGCTGGGGAGGGGGAGCTTGGCCCCAGTGTTTTGGCGTGGGGGGGCCTTCGAAGGTTGCCTGGGGCTCGAAAGGCATTGCCAGTTCTCCCGCCCTGAATGAGTGGCAGCGCACTTATAGGTCAGGGTAACGACCTGGTGGCAGTTTGAGTCTGGCACTGGGACTCCGGGGTCCCTGATCCCCAGCGCTGCAGCACCAGGCCCCTTGGGAAGGGCCCCTTGGGTGCTGTCCGAAGGTTAGGGTTAGCCCTGAGGAGGCCAGCAGGCCCAAGCCCAGGGCTGTGCGGTGAGGGAAGGGGTGGGCCATGGTGAGGGCGCTTGGAGGGGGAGCATGGGCCCAAGTGTTTTGGCGTGGGGGGGCTTTGAATGTCACCTGGGGCTCGGAGGGCCCTGCCTGTACTCCCGCCCTGAATGAGCGGCGGCGCCCTGATGGGCCTGTGTGGTGGCCTGCTGGCAGGGTGAATCTGGCACTGGGGCTTGCGGGTCCCCAATCCCCAGCATTGTGGCACCAGGCTCCTTTTGAGGGGCCCTTCGGGGGCTGACCTAGCATTAGGGATAGCCCCCAGGAGGATGACAGGCCTGAGTCCAGGGCTGTGTGGTGAGTGGAGGGGCAGTCCAAGGTGAGGGCCCTGGGTAGGGGGAGCTTGGCCCCAGGGTTTTGGCGCAGGGGGCCTTCGAAAGTTGCCTGGGTCTAGTAAGGCCTTGCCAGTTCTCCCGCCATGAATGAACGGCGGCGCACTTATAAGCCCGGGTGGCGACCTGGTGGCAGTTTGAGTCTGGCACTGGGGCTCTGGGGTCCCCATTCCCCAGCGTTGAGGTGCCAGGACCCTTGGGAAGGGCCCCTTGGGGGCCGACCTATGGTTAGGGTTAGCCCCCAGGAGGCCGCCAGGCCCAAGTCCAGGGCTGTGAGGTGAGCGAAGGGGTGGGCCATGGTGAGGGCACTGGGTAGGGGGAGCGTGGGCCCAAGGGTTTTGGCGTGGGGGGCTTTGAATGTCACCTGGGGCTCAGAGGGCCCTGCCCATACTCCTGCCCTGAATGAGCGGGGGTGCCCCGATGGGCCCCTGTGGCAACCTGGTGGCAGGGTGAGTCTGGCACTGGGACTTGGGGATCCCCAATCACCAGCGTTGTGGCTCCAAGCTCCTTGGGAAGGGCCCCTGGATTGCTGACCTAGGGTTAGGGTTAGCCTCCATGAGGCAGGCAGGCTGGAGCTTATGGCTATGAGGGGAGAGGAGGGGCAGGCCTAGTTGAGGGTGCTGGGTGGGGGAACTTGGGCCCAGGGGATTTATCACATGGGACCTTTGAATGTCACCCCGGGCTCGGTGTGCCCTGCCCATTCTCACACCCTGAATGATCGGCGGTGCCCGGATGTGCCCGGGTGGCGGGCTGGCAGTAGGGTGAGTCTGGCACTGGGGCTCGGGGGTACCAAATCCTCAGTGTTCCGAGGCCAGGACCCTTGGGAAGGCCCCAGCCGATGGATGTGGTGCAAGTGGAGGGGCGGGACAATGTTAGCGGGCTGGCCCCGTGGGCCCAAGGGTTTTGGCCCAGAGGGCCTTTGAAAATCCCCGTGGGCTCAGAGGGCCCTGAATGTTCTCCATCACTGAATGATCGGCGGCGCCCCGTTGGCCCGGGTGGCGGTCTGGAGAGAGGGTGAGTCTGGCACTGGGGCTCCTGGTCCCTAATCCCCAGCATTATGGCCCCAGGGACCTTGGGAAGAGCCTCTTGGGGGCCAACCGAGGGTTAGGGTTAGCCCCCAGGAGGCCGGCAGGCCCAAGGCAAGGGCTTTTTGGGCAGCGGAGGGGCGGGCTGCGGTGAGGGTGCTGGGGAGGGGGAGCTTGGCCCCAGTGTTTTGGCGCGGGGGGCCTTTAATAGTCGCAGGGTACTTGGAGGGCCCCATGATGTTCTCCTGCCTGAATGAGCGGTGGCACAGGATGGGCCCATGTGGTGGCCTTGCGGCAGGGTGAGTCTAGCTCTGGGGCTCGAGGGTCTCGGATCCCCAGCGTTCTGGCGCCAGGCCCCTTGGGAAGAGCTCCTCTGGGGCCAACATAGGGTTAGGGTTAGTCCCCATGAGGTAGCAGGCCTGTGCCAAGGGCTGTGCGGTGAGATGAGGTTCTAGCCGAGATGAGGGCCCTGGGGAGGGGAAGCATGGGCCCAAGGGTTTTGGAGCGGGGGGCCTTCAAAGGTGGCTGGGGGCTCGGAGGGCCCTGCCCTTTCTCCAGCCCTGAATGAGCATTGGTGCCCCGATGGGCCCAAGGTTCGACCTGGTGTCACGGTGAGTTTGGTGCTGGGGCTCGGGGCACCCCAATGTCCAGCGTTGAGTCACCTGACCCCTTGGGAAAGGACCTTCGGGGGCCTACCTAGGGTTAGGGTTAGCCCACAGTAGGCCTGCAGGTTCAAACTGAGGGATGTGCATGGAATGGATAGCCTGGCCGAGGGGAGGGCGCTGTGGAGGGGGATCGTGGGCCCAAGGGTTTTGGCGCAGGGGGCCTCCGAAGGTCACCGGGGGCTCAATGGGCGCTGCACGTTCTCCTGCTCCTGAATGTGCGGCTTCACCCAGATGGGCCCGGGTGGTGGCCTCACGGCAGGGTGAGTCTGGCGCTGGTGCTCTGTCGTCCCCAATCCCCAGCGTTGTGGCTCCAGGCCCCTTGGGAAGGGCCCCTCGGGGGCCAACCTAGTGTTAGTGTAGCCCCCAGGAGGATGGCAGGCCCAAGCCAAGGCTGTGCGGTGAGTGGAGGGCAGGCCAAAGTGTGGGTGCTCAGAAGGGGGAGCGTGGGACCTAGGGTTTTGGCGCATGGGCCTTTGAAAGTTGCCGGGTACTCAGAGGGTACAGCCTGTTCTCCCACCCTGAATGGGAGGGGACAGCCTGTTCTCCCACCCTGAATGAGCCGCGGCGCTCTGATGGTCCTGGGTGGCGACATTTCGGCAGGGTGAGTCTGGCGCTGGGGCTTGGGGGTCCCCAAGGCCCAGCATATTGGCGCCAGCCCCCTTGGGAAGGGCCCCTCCAGGGAAGACCTAGGGTTAGGGTTAGCCCCCAGGAGGCAGGCAGGAATGATCTGATGGCTGTGCAGTGAATGGAGGGGTGGGCCGAGGTGAGGGCGCTGAGGAGGGGGAGCGTGGGCCCAAGGGCTTTGTCTCCGGGGGGCCTTGGAAGGTCGCCATGGGCTAGGAGGGCCCTGCCCTTTCTCATGACCTGAATGAGTGGCAGTGCCCCATGGGCCCTGGTGGTGGCTTGGTGGCAGTGTGAGTCTGGCCCTGGGAATCGGGGGTCCCCAACCCCCAGCGTTGAGGAGACAGGCCCATTTGTATAGGTCCATCGGGGCCGACCTAGTTTAGGGTTAGCGCCCAGGAGGTGGGCAGGCCCGAGCCGAAGGCTAGGAGAGTGGAAGAGCAGGCTGAGGTGAGAGCGCTGGGAAGGGGGAGCGTGGGCCCAAGGGTTTTGGTGCAGGGGGCCTTCCAATTTCACCGGGGGTTGGAGGGCTCTGCCCCTTCTCCTGCCCTGAATGAGTGGCGGTGCCCCAATCGGCTCACGTGGCAGCCTGGCTGCAGGGTGAATCTGGCGCTGGAGCTTGGGCGTCCCCATCCTCAGCATTGTGGCGCAAGGCCCCTTGGGAAGGGCCCCTCGGGGGCTGACATAGGGTCAGGGTTAGGCCCCAGGAGGCCGACAGGCCCAAGCCAAGGGCTGAGCAGCGAGTGGTGGGGCGGGCCCAAGGTGAGGGCGCTGGGTGGGGGAACTTGGGCCCAGGGGATTTATCGCACTGGACCTTTGAATGTCACCCCGGGCTCAGTGTTCCCTGCCCGTTCTCCCATCCTGAATGATCGGTGGTGCCCCGATGTGCCCAGGTGGCGGGCTGGCAGTAGGGTGAGTCTGGCACTGGGGCTTGGGGGTACCAAATCCCCAGTGTTCCGAGGCCAGGACCCTTGGGAAGGCCCCAGCCGATGGCTGTGGGCGAGCAGAGGGGTGGGACAAGGTTAGGGGGCTGGGTAGGGTGAGCGTGGGCCCAAGGGTTTTGGCCCAGAGGGCCTTTGAAAATCCCCGTGGGCTCGGAGGGCCCTGAACGTTCTCCATCACTGAATGATTGGCGGCGCCCCGTTGGCCCGGGTGGTGGTCTGGAGAGAGGGTGATTGTGGCGCTGGGGCTCAGTGGTCCCTAATCCCCAGCATTGTGGCCCCAGGGACCTTGGGAAGAGCCTCTAGGGGGCCGACCTAGGGTTATGGTTAGCACCCAGGAGGCCGGCAGGCCCAAGACAAGGGCTCTTTGGGCAGTGGAGGGGTGGGCTGAGGTAAGGACGCTGGGGAGGGGGAGCGTGGGCAGAAAGGTTTTGGTGCAGAGGGCCTTCGAAGGTCACCGGGGGCTCAAAGGACCCTGCCTTTTCTCCCGCCCTGAATGAGAGGCAGTGCCCCGATGGGCCAGAGTGGCGGCCTGTCGGCAGGGTGAATCTTTCGCTAGGGCTTGGGGTTCCCCAATCCTCAGCTTTGTGGCGCCAGGCTCCTTGGGAAGGGCCCTTCGGGTGCTGACCTAAGGTTAGAGTTAGCCTCCAGGAAGCCGACAGGTCTGTACCCAGGGCTGTGAGGTGAATGGATTCCAGACCTGAGGTGAGAGCGCTGGTGAGGGGGAGCTTGGCCCCAGGGTTTTGGTGCGGGGAGACTTCGATCTTTGCTGGGGGCTCAGAGGTCCTTGCCCATTCTCCCACCCTGAATGAGCAGCGGCGCCCCGATGGGCCCGGGTGGCGGCCTGGCAGCAGGGTAAGTCTGGCCCTGGTGCTCGGGGGTCCTCAATCCCCAGCGTTGTGGCACCAGGCCCCTTGGGAAGGGCACCTTGGGGGCCAACCTAGGCTTAGGGTTAGCTCCCATGAGGCCGACAGGTCGGAGCCCATGGCTGTGCGGGGAGCGATTGACGTGCCTAGGTGAGGGCGCTGGGGAGGGGCAGCATGGCCCCAAGGGTTTTGGCAAGGGGGCCTTAGAAGGTCGCCATGGGCTAGGAGGTCCCTGACCGTTCTCCTGCTCCAAATGAGCGGTGGCACCCCGATGGCCCGGGTGGTGGCCTGGCGGCAGGGTGAGTCTGGCAGAAGGGCTCAGGGATCCACTATCCCCAGTGTTGCGGCACCAGGACCCTAGGGAAGGACCCCTCAGTGTTGACCTAGGTAAGGGTTTGCCCCCAGGAGGCTGGCAGGCCAGAGTTGAAGGATGTGGGGCAAGCGGAATGGCAAGCCAAGGTGAGGGCCTTGGGGAGGGGGAGCGTGGGCCCAAGGGTTTTGGTGCTGGGGACCTTCAAAGGTCTCCGGGGCATCGGAGAGCCCTGCCTGTTCTCCCGCCCTGAATGAGCTGAGGCGCCTCGCTGCGCCCGGGTGGTGGCCTGGCAGCAGGGTGAATCTGGCACTGGGGCTCGGGGGTTCCCTATCCCCTCTGTTTCGGCGCCAGGCCCTTTGGGAAGGGCCCCTCAGGGGCAGACCTAGGGTTAGGTTTAGCCCCCAGGCGGCCGGCAGGCCCCAGCCTATGGCTGTGCGGCGAGTGGAGGGGTGGTCGGAGTTGAGGGCACATGGAGGGGACCCCTGGGCCAAGGGTTTTGGCACAGGGGGCCTTCAAAAGTCGCTGTGGGCTTGGAGGGCCCTTCCTGTTCTCTCACCCTGAATGATCACCGGCGCCTCGATGGGCCCGGGTGGAGTCCTGACCACAGGGTGAGTCTACTGCTCGGGCTCAAGAGTCTCCAATACCCAGTGTTGCAGTGCCAGGCCCTTTGGGAAAGCTCCTTGGGGGCCGACTTAGGGTTATTATTAGCCCCCAGGAGGCCGGCAGGCTGGAAGGGATGGCTGTGAGGCTAGCTGAGGAGCTGGTTGAGGTGAGGGTGCTGGGGATTAGGAGCGTGGGCCCAAGTGTTTTGCTGCCTGTGTCTTCAAACATCGCTGGCGGCTCGGAGGACCCTGCCCATTCTCCTGCCCTGAATGATCAGCGGTGCCCAGATGGGCTAGGGTGGTGGCTGGCGGCAGGCAGAGTGTCTAGCGCTGGGGCTCGAGGGTATCCAATCCCCAGCATTGTGGCGACAGGCCCCTTAGGAAGAGATCTTCGGGGGCCGATATAGGTTTAGGGTTAGCCCCAATGAGGCCAACAGGTTGGTGCCAAGGGATGTGTGGGGAGCTGAGGAGCTGGCCTAGGTGAGGGTGCTGGGGAGGGGGAGCATGGGCCCAAGGCTTTTGGCACGGGAGGCCTTCGATGTCACCTGGGGCTCTGATGGCCCTGCTGGTTTTCTCGCCCTGAATGATCCGAGGCGCCCTGATGGGCCCAGGTGGCGGCCTGGTGGTAGGGTGAGTCTGGCGCTGGGGCTCGGGGATCCCCCATCCCCAGGGTTGTGGCACCAGGCCCCTTGGGAAGGGCCCTTCGGGGGGCTGACCAGGGTTAGGGTTAGCCCCCAGGAGGCCAGCAGGCCTGAGCCGCTGGCTGTGGGGCCAGCGGAGGGGCATGCCCAGTTGAGGGCGCTGGTGAGGGTAGCATGGGCCCAAGGGTTTTGTAGCGTGGGGCCTCCAAAGGTAGCTGGGGGCTAGGAGGGCTCTGCCCTTTTTCCTGCCCTGAATGATCTGTGGCTCCTGGATGGGCCCGGGTGGTGGCCTGGGGGCAGGGTGAGTCTGATGCCTGGGCTCGGGTGTCCCCAATCCCCTCCGTTGAGTTTCCAGACCCTTTGGGAAGTGCCCCATGGGGCCGACCTAGTGTTAGTATTAGCCCCCAGGAAGCCTGCAGGCTGGATCTGATCACTGTGTGGTGAGCGGATGGGCGGGCTGAGGTGAGGGCGCTGGAGAGGGGGAGCGTGGGCCCACGGGTTTTGGCTCAGGGGGCCTTCAAAGGTCCCTGGGGGCTCGGAGGACCTTGCCCGTTCTCCCGCACTGAAAGATTGATGGCGCTACGAAGGGCCTGCATGGCAGCAGGGCTTCAGTCTGATTCTGGTATTGTGGCTTGGGGTCCCTAATCCCAGGAGTTGTGGTGTCAGGCCCCTTGGGAGGGGCTCCTTGGCGCCTGACCTAGGGTTAGGGTTAGCCCCCAGGATGAAGGCAGGCCTATTTGCCAGCTGTGTGGGGAGCGGAGTGGCGGGTGGAGGTGAGGGCACGGGGGAGGCAGATCGTGGGCCCAAGGGTCTTGGTGCGGGGGCCTTCAAAGTTAGCTGGGGTCTTTTAGGGCCCTGCTGGGTGGCCCTGCTGTTCTCCTGCCCTGAATGATCAGCGGCGCCCAAGAGGCCTGGGTGGTGGCAGGGCTTCAGGGTGAGTCTGGCGCTGTGGCTCCGGGGTCCCCAATCCCTGGTGGCTCAGAACACTCACTGTCCAAGCTCGAGGGAAGCAAGCACAGTTAGAAACCAAGCTTGTGCTTGACCTGCCTGTTCAGCTCCACAGCCAAAGTACTTGGGTGAGGGTGGCACGGAGGCGGCTTCCTGTCCCTGTCCCAGTCCCTGCCATNTGGCCTCCTGTCCCTGTCCCAGTCCCTGCCATGGAGCTGGAGGCTGAGTCTCATACACAGAAAGAGCTCCCGACATTCATTTGCCTGGTTTGGTTATGAAAATAAAGCCTGAGTTCTGATCATTTTAGAGGCTACCTACTGCTTCCTTTATGCCTCATCTATTCAGAACTCGTGATTAAGCATCACAAAGATCAAAGAATATTGAACCCATGCAGGATATCCCTGGCCATTTAAATTAACCTGACTTTTCACATGGCTTTATTTTTTAAAATGGCATGGGATAAGAAAAGAAAGATCCCCATGGAGATGGGTCCAGCATCCTGACTTGAACTGAATCCCTCTAGTTTCACACAGTAATCCCCTTCAGGCACTCCTGGTTGGGTCCATCGTGTCGCCCTGGGGACACGCAGAGGAACAGCAGGCCCTGTTATCCATGGATAGACAGCTGTCAGCTGAGCTCACACCGCTGCCGTCCCATCCTAGTAACACCCAGAATGTCTGTGTGGCTCTGGGCCCATGGGCCTTCTCCTCCTCTA
>NW_023254244.1:0-9474 GCF_002007445.2 Ailuropoda melanoleuca | reverse complement strand
CAATCTCTGAGCCTAGTCTCAAATAAGAATCAGAACTGAGCTGATGGGAAACAACCCCTCCACTTCTATTCGATCCAGCAACTGTTTGTTGAGTCTCTACTCTGTGCAAGCATCTTCAGAACAGTGATCTGGCCACAAAGACCCCCAGAAATGTTTTGGGTAAACATTCATAAGAACCTATCAGAGAAAAGATTGTCAGCCAGATTTATTCATGTCACAGTCAAGATGATCTAAGTCCCCGAAATGTGGTAGACATGGTATCTGGAAATGCTTAGCGTGAAAGGCTAACTTGGAGGAGGTCACTGCAGGTGGAGATAGTCAGGGGAGACTTCTTGGAGGAGGCAGATATTTCTGCCAAATCAGAAACTACCCTATTTGAATTGGCAGAAGAAGAGGAGGGGTTCTGGATAAAAGACCTTCAGGAGACACATAGGGAAGAATCACCACACTCTTTATCGGGGGCGGGGGGTGACTCAGAGTTTTGTTTATTTTAGGAATTTACCTCCAGACAGAAGCTTTTTTTAAGTTTTTATCAAAAAGCAATATAGTTCTTTTACTAAACACCCAGGAATAGAAAAAAATTCACTCACAATCTCAGCATCTTAACACTTTTAGTGTTTTATTTTGGTTCTTTACTCTTGCACATTTTTATTTTTATAGGGTTGTAAACAAAGAAATGTAAGGAAATAGATCAGAATGCAGCTATCATAATGATTTTCCATGTTGGCTGACTGTACTAATTATCATCGTAATGGTAAAATAATATTCTATCGGGTGATTATACCATTATTTACTTAAGTTTTTGCATATCTGAGTTTTCCCCATTTATTAGCTATTATAAATAATGTTTTTCTTCCTGTATGTGGCTTTTTCTATATTTTGGACCATTTCCTTAGGACAAACACTCCAAGTTACAGTTACTGAATGAAGGATCTGAATATTTTTATGGCCTTAAAGTAAGTCTTTTGAAAAACAAATCGGCAATATGCATTGCTTTTTAGTGCTGCCAGCAGCAAATGAGAGAGCCTCTTAACCAATGTCTCACCAATATTAGCAATTTTAACTTAATACAAAAATCCTGCATTCGTAAGTGAAAATAGCACTGCTTGTCTTGTTCTTTTTTTAAATTTGCATTTCCCCACGTTTGCTTGTAACTTCGTATTCCTTGTTTGCAGCTGGCACGTTCATGTTTTTGCCAGAAGCTCTAGTCCTCTCCATGCAGAAATAATGGAAAATATGGGAAGAGTTTAGCCAGTGTTCCCAGCAAACAATATTTTGAAAATCACTGTAGTATTTTAGTTGCAGTGAAAATGTATGTAAGAGCCAGAGGAGGGGGTGAGACGAATCATAGCACTTCCAAGGGGAAACAGAAAGGAAGTCTGGATATATACTGGGCCCTGTGCCTCACAAGTTGTGTAAGGCGGCACACACGTGAGCCTTATACCCAAGTGTGTTCTGCTTCGTGTCACGGACTCGGGGAGGCTGGCTCGTCCATGGCTTTACTCTGTGGTCTCTGCAGGTAACTGGTGTCCCAGAAGACCAGATCCTAGTGGCCGTGTTCCCTGGCCTCCCCACTTCAGCAGAGCTCTTCATCCTTCCCCCCAAGAACTTGACGGAGAGGAGGAAAGGCAACGAAGAGGACCTGGAACAAGTAAGTGAGAGAGCGCTTGGTCTGGGTACTTGCCCGCACCTCCCGTCTAAGGGCATAAAACCGCACCTCCAGCCGCAGTATGGGGGGAGCGTCCTCCCATTGGCCCGGCAGCCTGTCCGTCTGTCCAGCACCCAGGGCTGTGAGGAACAACAGGCTTGCCCGGAAGATGACCACAGCCTGGAGCATTTGGCACACGAGAAGGGAAGGCGGCCCGGCAGCCCTCGTTCCAGCAGTTGGCATTCCTGGAACTTCCTCAGCTCTCCTGCCCAGTGACCTGCCCCCTGGGGGGTGGGGCGGACACAGGAGAAGGAGGGAGGGATTTGAGTGTCCTTGTGATTTCCGGGAAAACAGGCTTCTTGTCCTTAAAGATCCTGATCCATCTAAGGTTCCGCTTCAGGAGAAAACGAGCTGCTTTTAAATGTGTGTCTGTGGAGAGAGATGGATTGCTTCGTTGTGTTTTGACTAAGGAAACAGCATGTCCAAAGGGACTGTGGTTTACTGTCCTCATTGAAGGGGTGTGTAGTTCTGTGATGGGCACGCGATCCCTGAAGTAAAGGAGCTGGTTCTCCCCCTCTCATTCTCTGCTCCTACAGGCTCTCATGGGCTGTGCTGTGCCGCTCGCTTCCCTGCCTTCCCATGATGCTAAGTCAGGAGAGGGAGAAAAAAGTGAGTTTGAGACTTCTAAATGTCGGTGCAAAGCCCACATCTGCTCCCACACGAGGCAGTCGTTGTGCAGACATCTGTGTCCCTCCGCTACTCACCTAGCTGCTACCTCGTCCCCACGGCCAGCAACTGTTCTCCTTGGGCAGGACAGACACCAGCACAGTCCATGCGGCCGGATAATGAAGCAGATCCTTGCCGTGCAGGGCTGCATATCCAAGCTGGCCGGAAATAAATTCACCCTTTCAGTGCATACATCACTTTCACAAGACCTCTTTATTCTGAAATAGCAAGTGGCATGTGTGAACTATATTTGGAAGCTACAATATCCATCCGTTTAGATAAATAGGTAATTACGGTGATGAATAGCAGCTGTGATATTAAGGCGCGTACAGCCAGATAAGAGTTAGGGACCACAGCCCAAGTCGGCCTCACTTTCATGTGGGAATTACAGAGTGATTAAATCGATGTTATGTGTTCCGAGACTTGCTGGGGAAAAGTAAAGAGGAAAAATTATCCCATAAAAAGAAGGCAGCATCTGCTTTGATGTCTGCCTCCCATTGTCTCCGAAAGAGAAAAAGCAGAGGAGTGAGCTGGGGACGAATGTCCCGGCTTTAATCCTGGCAGGGGCTGCTCTACCCTGTGTGTGTTACTTCATTAGATTAAAGAACTAATGATGGGTTGACGTCCTTTCATTGGAAACCACAATAGGTTGTGCTACGGTGAGTTATAAAGGCATGGATGAAAAAGCACTGAACCAGAGATTGAGCGAAGCCACGATGTCTGTTATCAACTGTAAATCGCTCAGTGACTTTGGACATAACGCTCTCCGTCTCACTCTGCTCACCAGTATAAGCGAATAACACCAACTGCTTCCTTGGCCTCACAGGGCTCCGAGGGCTGTGCGAGCCAGATTGATGAGGACGTCCCAATATCCTGTCTGCCTATTGAACTTGGTCACTGTTTGCCTCTTGACCCTGGTTTCTTGCTCCATGAAGAAGGACTGTCTCATGTCATGTCTTCCTGTGCACTTCTATCTCTCTCTCTCTCTTTTTTTTCAGATTGTAGAGATGCTGTTTAATGCTCTAAACCAAAACTTGGTGCAGTTTGAGCTGAAGCCAGGGGTTCAAGTCATTGTGTATGTCACACAGCTGACATTAGGTGAGTTCCTGCTGGGATCCACGGGGAAATGAGGGTGGTGATCTGTCATACTGGGAGGAAAAGGGAGGAGATCATTAGCAGATGCTTCTCCGCAAATGCCTGAAAATAGCTTTGAGGGCAGGGCTCTTGTATGTAGTGATGGTTATGAAAGATTAATCACATCTTTCTTGGGGCTTCCTGTTGAGGTGCCAAGAAGACTTCATTAGAAGCTATGGCTTTGCTACTGAATCCCTGGATGACCTTGGGGGGAAATCTGCAATTTTCTTGGGCTTTGACTTAATCGTTTTTTGTTTGTTTGTTTGTTTCTTTTTTTTTTTCTTTTTTTTTCTTTTTTTTTTTTTTTCAACAGTCAGGATTATAGTGGGTAGTCCTCAGGGTCTCTTACTTTCTTCAGTTCTCCAATTCCATGAATCTTGGTTTCGAGGCCACATGAGATAACTTTAAAACTCCTTTTGATTTACAACAGGTAAATCTAAATGGATACAGAGATCAGCTCTAGTGATTGATTTGTAAAAGGCATTTGAAAAGGTATGTCCCATGGGGCATGCACTACTGGCTCTCCAGGAGAGCCTCTTTGCTAAATATCTCTTATTAATATAAGACTTTTCAGATGTGGAGGTTCTAAATGTGCCCACCCAGCAGTGTTTTAGCAGAACTGTGGAAAGGAAAAGAATGAAGCATTGCATGAATTTTTAATCCAGAGTTCCCAATGGGCCACCCAATACTTATGTTGACAGGCACTCGGGCCTTCTAAGAGAAAGAGCGTTCAAGGCCCTCTTCTACTCCCCTTAGCTAAATATACATTACTCAGTTTATATCAAGAACGGTAAGTTTCTCCAGGTGGAGCAGAGGAGTTTACGCGTCTTGATAAGCTGATAAGCTGTGACTGAGGATACTGTTTTCATCATTGAAACCAAGCTTCCTGTGCCTAGATAGCACACAGAGCAGGGCAGTTGGAGACTGGATATAAGGGTGGGACATCAGCTGACCTCCCATCTCTGATGGGAACTCCCTCCATCTAGCAGCTTCCAAGTGAGCAGTCTGCTTTTTTCTCCTAGCTCCATTGGTGGACTCCAGTGCTGGGCACAGCAGCTCAGCCATGCTTATGCTCTTGTCAGTCGTGTTTGTCGGTCTGGCTGTGTTTCTGATCTACAAGTTCAAAAGGTATGTGCTACTATCACTCAATTTTGAGAGTGAGGCTAGATTCTTGGGAGCTGATTCTTTCTATAGCCAACATTCCTAAACTCATCCCAAATATGTGAAATTAATTCTTTTGAAGCTCTGTTTGGCATTGGGGGAAAGCAGGAATGGTTGAAGGTCAAGGAATAAATGGGTTTAAGAATCTGAACTCTACCCAATTTATAGGTATATTGAGTTAGGAAAATAAGGGATAGCCTATGCATCAATTTATTCTCTTCAAGAGAAGTGGAAAGAATTTTTAAACCTCACCTAAATTTCTAAAGTAAGGTATTGGATATTCAGGAGATCTTTTCTACAGTTTACCACCTATTCAGGGTGGTTAAGTAGACAAAATGCAGGGGCGCCTGGGTGGCACGGCAGTTAAGCGTCTGCCTTCGGCTCAGGGCGTGATCCCGGTGTTATGGGATCGAGCCCCACGTCAGGCTCCTCCGCTGCGAGCCTGCTTCTTCCTCTCCCACTCCCCCTGCTTGCGTTCCCTCTCTCGCTGGCTGTCTCTATCTCTGTCAAATAAATAAATAAAATCTTTAAAAAAAAAAGTAGACAAAATGCAGCTGAAATTTGGTGCACACATAGACACACACATGTGCATGTGCACGTGCACACACACACAGTTTTCTTATCTTGTGTTACAGCTACCTGGTCTCTCTGTGTAAATTTGCATGCTAAAGATATTCAACCTTTATCCCTCTCCCTCTTCTTCCTCTTTTTCCTGTTTCTAAAGGGCAATTGATCAGGAAAAACCAAACTTCACATGTATTCGGAAATTATGTTTGAAGGCCACAGGAGTGACATGACAGGATACTTATTAAAACATGAAATTGAAATCAATAATTCTGTAGCATTATTTGAATAATGTAATACTTCTACAAGAGGTGTCCTGGTTCAGAGTATGGACTCTGCAATGAGACAGACCCAATTTTAACTTAGCATTTGTAGCTTTGGGCAATTGAATCTGCCTCCCTAAGCCTTAGTCTCTTTATCCGTAAAATGGAGAAAACACTACTTAATAGGCTTGCTGTGCAGTTTAAATATAATAACATCTATACCTGGTCCATACTAAATAATCAACAAGGCTAAGCTATTATAGATAACAGAGAATGTGACCTCCAAAGGTGACTTCTGTGTCACAACACAGCACATGGTCGGTTCTCAAAAAAATGGTATCAGTGGCACGGAAATGTGCTTCGCAGAAAGACTGGTTAAAGTAAAAATATCATTGATTATTCCAAAAGCAAAACTTGGTCCTGGGAGTCTTTCTAGACACTGAAGGTAATGCTTTTAGATTGTGAAAGCGATCAGTTGTAGAGGTGATTCCCTCCACCCTCTCCCTCGGACCTCATTAGCGGCCCTCTCGTGGATGGGTCAGGCTTCAGAACATGGGATTTCCTCAATATACATCTCAGCATTACCAAACTAGCAGGAAGCCTCCAACACCCTTCATATCAGGACAGAGTGAGGTTTACCTTCCTACTCAATTAATAGACCAGTGTGTGAGTTCATACCCCCTTGGATCAAGACATGTGAACCCATGTGCCCGTGTTGCCTTTGAAGATGGGAACAAACCTTCATACCACAAGTAGAGAACAAAGATTCCATATAGAAACAGTCCAGTGAAGGCAACACCCATTTTTGGTGTACTTCAGTTATGTGCAAAGCACACCTTTATTCTTCCAAAGATTTGATTGTGGAGAAGCCTGGTGGTTGCTGGAGCTTGAAGAGCAGCTAAACCAAATTTGTCACCTTCTGGCTTCTAAAACCTCATGGTTGGGGAGGACAAGAGCCAGTAGAAGTCCTGCAGAAAGGTATTTGTGTTAGGCATCTGCAAACTAAGGCAAGACATCCTGTGACTTAGGAAATGTTCTGTTCTCTTACAAATGCTGCTAAACTCCCTGGACAGTCAAGCTATTAATGTAGGCATCTCTAAATGTGTACATTGGAATTCTTGAATCTCTGCCAGCTAATGACATCTCTGAATCATCCTACCTCTGTAGTTTCCCAATATCAGCCAACTCTTTCTGTGTCCCTGACAGTGAATCATGTAGCTAAGGCCACAGGGAACAGACACCACTCAAACTGGATGAACAGGATAATTAGCTAAGTACACTTACCAATCATCAGTTACCTTTTCTTGTCTAGCTACCTTTTCTGGAAGTTTTCTTCCCAATGCTCAAGCCCTTTGGTTGAGGTCCTGTTGGATCTTCTTTAATTTCTTTGGTCTTTTTTCCCTCCCCATTGCCTAGAACTCGTCTGATGGCTTTATGGAGGGTGCTGGGCTTGCTAATGAGTAAAGGTCAGGTTCTTATCTGCACTTCCCAGAGGCTCCTTTGCTTCTTTAATCACTGTCCAATAGAACTGTCTGCGATGATGAAAATGCTCCGTAAGCTGTACTGTCCAATGCAGTAACCGCTAGTATGGCTGAGGAACTGAATTTTAAATTGTATTCACTTTAATTAATTCAAATTTAAGTTTCTGCCCCTGGCTAGCAAACATTCAGTACATCTAGAGAAAGGGCAGTTCTGTTTTTGTTTCCAGATCACTGGCCACACAGAGTTTTCAGACCCAACGCTTTCTCGGTGTAATCATCAGCATTAACTCATTAAACCACTTATTCATCCAACAAACATTTACGGTGTGTCCACTATGTGCCAGGCACTGGAAACAGTCTCAATGCCCCAAGTGGTCACTTAAGAGAGGAAGGAGAAGAGAGCCACCATGAACTCCAAGCTTCCTTTAAGTAAATATCATCCTGTTTCTCATATTTGATCTTATTCTGGGATAGTTATTTTCTGAAGTTTAGACAAAGTAATTAGAAATCATTATGAAATGGCTTTCCTTATCTGAAAATTCTGCCTAACAAGACTTTCTTTCTATACTGTAGAACTGTTTTTCTCTGGTTATCCAAGAAAACCTTTGAGCTTTTATATGTTTTTCTAGCTTTTTTTTCCCCTTAGCAAGTCTTTAATCACAGTCTGAAGCCTACTTGCTTCAGAGAAATTTAGGGAGACCTAAATTTCCTCCCATGGGCTCCTAACACTTAGAGCTGGAGCAAACAAAAACTGAAGTTTTCATGGGCGATTCGGTTGATCCATCTTCCCTCTCTATTAAGACCTACATGAATGTGTAGGCCAAGAGAGGCCCCTGAATCTCTTTATTTCCCACCTTTCTTACCTGCAAAAATAGGGCTTAGTCTGATACTCTCTCATAGTCCTTCAGGTGTATGTGTTAAGATATGTAAAGCAATTTGACAAGTTTTTAAAATGTGCACATGACGACATAAAATTTTCTCCCTCCCACCTATCTATGAAAAATGTTGAAGAAATCTGCCTGTTGTTTAGATATTGAAATAAAGTGAACAATCTTTGTAAGGGCAGATTTATCCACATCCTCCCAGGTACGGCTAGGAAAGCAGCAAGGGGGAGGCAGTGAACTCTGGCTAGAGCTCTGAAGTACACAAACCTGTGGGATCAGGAAGAGCTCAGCCACCTCCAGCACCTAATAAATATTACCGCTGATCCCACCATTCATGAGTAATATGTACTTTCATGATTTGAAGAAATCTAAGTCATTAGGCGGCATTTCTATTTAGATAAGAGGAAAGTAAGGGCCAGCATGAATTTTTAATTGTACATATTTAGAGAGCCTGCGGTCTGCTGCCTCACATAGAATCTATTCACTTAAGGTCCTTGTAAATTATGTTAAGCTGGTTTAGACCAGTAGGAGTCACAAGGACACCTCTCTTAATGTATGAAAACCAACCATCAAAGAAACAAAAACAGCATAAAGGAGTGGTAGGAACTACCCATGTTTCATACCTATTTTGGAATCTCTCCTAATGAATTAGCTATAAGCTAACCTCATTAAATGACCCCATACTCTATCTTGTTGGGGCTGGAGTAGGGAAGAGAGTACAGAAGCTTGAAAACACCACTGCTTGGTCATAGGGCAACAGAGTGATTCACCTTTAGGAAATGTGCAGAATGTTCTGGATTGGGGTGGGTGTCAGATACCTTAAGTTTTAATAATATCATTACCAGTGATCAGCTTCAGGATGTCTGGATGTTAATCCAATTTCCCCATCATTTAATGGGGTAAGAGAGGTCTCTTCTAGAGATAATATCCCAAGGTAAAATCATGGTCTTTTTGTTTGAGAATCAAATATATGAAAGTAGAAAGAGCACAAGTTTTGAGGTTATCTATTCATTCACTCAACAAATACTGAATAGCAGCTGTGTACCAAGCACTGTGCTAAGTTGCATGTACAGCAGAGAAGACAGAGAATATAGACCCGGCACACATGGGAGACAAAATCAGCAGACTTGCCTCTTACATTGCCCTAAACCCAGCACCCTATTCATTTCTTTCATAAACACCATCCCATAATTCTATGTTTTTCACAGGAGAGGTGGGGTGGTCAGGAGAGGCCTCTCAGAGCCAAGTTCTGAAGGACAAAAAGGATACCATCATGAGAAGAGTAGAAGGAGGAGTGTTATAGAGGGAACAGCTGGTTCCAAGTCCCCAAGGTGGGGACGAGTTTAATGTACTAGGTTCTTGCAACTCAAAGTTTGGGGCTCAGACCAGCAGCCTCAGCATCACCTGGGAGCTTGTCAGAAATGTACTGTTTCACCCCATCCTGTCCAGACCTATCAAGTCACAAATGCACGCTAGCAAGAACCTGGGTGAGAAATAAGCACATTAAAGTCTGAGAAGCACTTGGTGAAAGGAGTTCACAGCGGGCTATAGGCCTGGAACCCAGTGGGCCAGGGAATATGGAGAGGGGTCAGAAGATGAATCCTCCAAGAAAA